>NC_141353.1:23714994-23894994 GCF_057382095.1 Aulonocara sp. 'chitande type north' Nkhata Bay | reverse complement strand
GCAGTGAAGTGTCATGGACTCACTGTTGTGGCTCAAGTAGGTACTGTGGATCACTGGAAGCCCATAAATACACAAGTGTGCTGCACCGTACCACATGTACACCACATGCATATTAATCCTAATCTGAAGGAATATGCTGCAAACCAACTCAAGCGTTTGGCTTGAAATAGTATTTGTCCCTTTTCTCAAAGTCATGCTCACAGATAGATACCGTATCCAAAGAGGTGCGCATTTGCAAAAGCAAGAGAAAACGATGCATAATAACCCTTGGGGATTCATACACAACTTCATGTCAGCACTTATTCATACAGTATGTACTTGGCACATGTGAGAAAATTGCTAACAGCTGTTAAACTGTAATAGATGAGAAATACCTTGATCCCATCACAATTAGAGGCTCCTCTAATGTAATGATGAGGTCATAAAAAGTGATGAACCTGATAATGATTAGCCCAATTTGTTTCCTAAATTAACGGAGTGAAGACATGCAGGCTAAGCAACAATAAAGGCAGGCATGAAAACCAAAGTGTGATCGCAAAAGGCTTAAAATACCGTGATACGGTAGTATCTTGATGGAGAAAAAGAAGGGAACCACTGAGATGTTATAGTTATTTTTGGGGCTGTTACTGGGAGGCACACATTTAAGTTTCGATTTGATGAGGGGGGGAAATAGAAGTGAAATTAATTTTTAATGTCTAGTGTCCACTAGGCAGGAGTCCTAGCTTTTTGAAGGTCAGCCCAAATGTATTCTTAAAGCACTTCCAAGATAAAATGGCAGCATCATATAAAAAACACCATGTAATAATTCTAAGCAGTCAGCCTGATGTGTCACTTTTCAGTCCAGCTGAAAGATCTGACCTTCCCTTCTGGAAAACCAATTCAGAAAGAAATGTAAACTGCCAAACTCTGATGATTTTATGAAGCTGTCAATCACTTCAGCCCATCGGAATATTAAATCTTAATGTGCCAATTCGTTTGAGGTGAAGGTGAGTAACTAAAGGGACTGGTTAAGGTCAGATAGTATAATTGATAAAGTTAAAAAAAAGGAGAATAGCTTACCATTTTCTCAAAGTATTAATCCTGTTCCCGCTCATGCTCTCACCAGCCAATTCCTTAGTTATATATTGCTTGTATTTAGCTTGACCCCACTTTGCCATGATTTCCTTAAGGTGCTGGAAATGTTCCTCAGAGATTTTGGTCCATACTGACATGATAGGGCCACATAGTTCCTGTAGATATGTCAGCTGCACATTCATGATGTGGCTCTCCAATTACACCGCATCCCAAAAGTGCTCAGTTGGATTGAAATCTGGTGACTGTGGAGGCCATTTGAGTACAATGAACTCACTGTACACTCATGAGCTTTGTGACATGGCCCGTTATCCTGTTGGAAGCAGCCATTGAAAGATGGGTACACTGTGACCATAAAGGGATGAACATGATCAGCAACAATACTCAGGTAGGCTCTGGTATTTCAACAATCTTTGACTGGTACTATGTCAAGAAAATATCTCCCACATCACTACACCACCTGAACCATTAATTAAATACAGGATGGATCCATGCTTTTATGATGCTTATGCATAATTCCAGCCCTATTATACAAATACCACAGCATAAATCAGACTCATCAGACTAGGCAGCATTTTTTCGGTTTCCTATTGTCCTATTTTGTGATTCAGTGCAGTTTTTGAGGATTTTATGACAAGACACCCCCAGTTCTTCTGTACATCTGTAGGTCTTTTAAGTTGTGTTTCTTCTCCATTCTGATGTTCAGTTTGAACTTCTGTAGTTTGTCTTGACCATGCTGATATGCCTAAAAGCATTGCTGCCAGGTGATTGGTTGATTAGAGACTAGAGACTATATATACAAAAGTACTGACTCACACCTTTTAATCTTTCAATTCCAATATTTTTCCTGGCATTTGTCACTGAATTTAAGTGTGGTATTAGGATGTAATACCACAGTAATAGGATGCCACCATTACAACAAGTAAGATGTGAAATTTCTTCCCCATTAGAGAAATGAAACTTCAAAACTTTTTTTTTTAACTGTAAGGTGGAGATGTTTGGGGACCACAGCAAATCAGCCATAAAGTGGCAGACCACCACTATGCTGACACCTGGGCTCCAAACTTCCTCTGGCATTAACAATAGCAAAGAAAACTGTGCAGTGGGAGCTTTATGGCATGGATTTCCTGGCTAAGCAGCTCCTGTAGGTGTAATGTGTATGTGTCCCATTACTTTTGTTCATAGAGTCTACTGAAATAATGAGCAGCTGAAGTGAGTATAAGTTACTTCAGGTGTCTGTACTATACTTGTCCACTACAGCAGCAGATGAGCTGGTCAGGTAACACAAACGCTCTAGTAGCCTTTGTTTGTGGTTTGGATATAGGTCTTAAAATGTCTGTGCTAACACTGTAGGACCAGGACTTAAAAATGACTGGATTCTAGAGTCATGGCACTACTGAGCTCTGGGACTTTACCATGTTTGTAAATGATGTATGTTTACACACCAATTGAAAATATTCACTAGACACCATGTTTCATAGGATTATGATAGCCACAATTCCACTTAGGTGTCCGACCACGCCCATCCTCAGATTCAGCCTTGATTTTGATGTTCACTTCAAAATTGTAAAGCTTTGTGTCTTCATTTTCTGTAAGTGGAGTAGATCAAAATCTCTCCACAGAGAGATATTTAACTGCCAGAATATTCAAAACCGCTTTTGTGGTAGTTCCCACTACAGCACTAATCACAAGGACCACATTTTGCCATTATGATTATGCCCCCACCACACACACACGCACGCACGCACGCACGCACACACACACACACACACACGCAGCAGGCCATCCATATTAATGGGATCAACAGCATCTTCTTTCCCCCACTAAGCTTTTGCCCTTTTCTCACATACAGGAAAGGACACAAACTTGCCATGCATGAAAACACATTCATGCACACACACACACACACACACATAAAGCATGCTAAATAATAGTGACAAAACTGCAACATTGTTGTTCTCCTTCTGTCCACTGCGTTCCATAAGCAAGCTGGCAGTGACAGCAACAAATGGCAGTAAAGGATGAAGAGTGCCCCCTGCTGTTACAGTTGGTCCACCTGGTGCCGGTCATTTCACTGCTCTGTCTCTCTATTAGTGGAGGCTTACTTGGAGGTGGAGGAAGGTCGATATCATGCTGCTGTTGCTGGAGTAATAAAACCACAGGCAACCAGAGTGAGAGAAAAAGAGGCAGCGGAAAGTGCAAAGCAAGGCTGGCAAAGTAGGTGTGTGGATTTAGGCATTTGCCCAAAGCAGAAGTGAGACTAGGAAAACTGTAAAAAAGGCAAGATAAAGGAAAGAAAGAAGAAGCCTACGGGTAATTCCATCAAAGACGAGAAGACCAAAAGGAGCTGAGAGACATGCTGGAAAACTTGGCAAGAGAAAAGCTGAGCTACAGAAAGGTGGATAGTTTGGACAAGAGTGGGAGATCATCAGAAGAAAAAGGTTTGAGTGCTAAGTCAGCTCCCTGTTTCAGTATTACTAAGATTGCAGCTAGGTACAAGTAGAAAACCATCACAGTGCCGCAAGTCTCTACTCATGCTAGTAAATTAGCTTTGGCTGCTACCAGTTAGCTACATGGCTAATTCACCCAAATAACAATAAATACACCACGAACATAAACAATGGGGCCAACTTTACCACATTTTGAACATTTCTGTGAAATTAAAACTAAACCAGTGTCAGCATGTTAGCCATTTATGTTTGCTTTCTCACAACATTTTAAGGCACACTCCCTCTTGCTCTGTTATGGTGGAACTTACAACAACTTGCAATGCTATCGCTAATGGCAGACTGGACCACAGATTATCTTGTGACGACTTAAGAAAAAAACATGACTCCCTTAACCATAATACTCAAACCAATTATGCTGAAATAAAATATAATTAGCAAATAAAATATTACACAAAGAACACTATTTTTAACAATGTAATGTTGTAAAGAACAGGGAGCACAAAAAATACAAATATTACAGACATTTTCCCCTTATGGATGTATGTTTATGAAAACCATAAACAACTAATCTAAACCCTCAATCGTATCCCTAGACTTATTAAATATTTAGAAGATGTTCCATTGCAGTGTGGCTGAGTAAAACACTTAAATATAATAAATCATCATTATTTTTACAGTCATATGAGAAAGAAAGTGTTTACAGCACTCTTATGAAAACACATTTACTTTTTCATGGGACTTACCAGGGTAAGTAGTGGCCAGGTGCTACTAATAAAATGCACATAATTAAATGATTAACAACTATGACCACCTCTATAATAGCAGACGTTTCAGCATTTTGTTTCTCTGGCACTTTCAGGTGTGTATTAAAACAATGCAAAGAAGGCAAGGCATAAGCAAAGATATCAGAGAAATAACTGTTGCTCCCCATCAACCTTGGAAGGGTTATTATAAGGCTATTTCCAAACAATCTGAAGTTTGTTGTTTTGCAATGAGACTCACGTGCGGTGAACATTCAAGATACTTGTTAGACTTCCCAGAAGTGCATGTCCCAGTAAATTCACCCCAAGGTTAGACTGTACATGGTTGAGCAGTTACAAAAAACAAAAACAAAAAAACAAGGGCTGCATCTATGACCATACAGACCTCAGTTATCATGTTAAATATTAGATTTCATGACAGTAAAATTACAAAAACTAGTTTGGAAGGATTTCCAGGAGAAAGACTCTTGTCTCTAAAAAGAACAATAATTCTGAAACAGTGGTGAACATGGTAGCAGAGGGGTGATGATTTGTGCTTGTGTTAAAACCACAAGACCTGGGCACCTTGCAGTCAGCAGGGTTGAGTTGATAATGACCTCCTCCTTTTAACAAAATATTCTGGAGTCAAATGGGAGTCCAACTGTCCAATTACTGAAGCTGGGCTGCAAAAACAATAGCTGTGCATAAATGGATATCCACAAATCTTAATGAACTGAAGCAATGTTGTAAAGAGCAGTGGACCAAAATTCCCCCAAAATAATATGAGAGACTGATAAACTCATAAAGTTCAATTCAATTTAGTTTCATTTATATACTGCCAAATCACAAACGCAGTTGCCTCAAGGTGCTAAACCATCTCCTCAACTTATTTATGCTTAAGTGGTTCGACAAACTTTTGTATCATTGGGTGCAATTAGTTTTACACGTGTTATGACATATCTAGTTTTAAAACAAATCGTTCATTAGGATTATTGACTTTTGACATCAGCGAAACGTTTTCTTTCTTTTTGGGGGTAATATTGTTTATTTTGTGCTCAGCCAAATTTGGAGCACCTAAAGAGTAGGATCGTAGCCTGTTTGCTATATGATTCAATCAGTTGCTGTTTATATTCACAATTAATGAGAGCTGAGCATGTAAATGCCAAATTTAAATTTGAACTGACAGATAATCCAAAAATATGAATGCTCTCAACAACACAGAGTCGTAAAAAAATACCAAAAAGCAACAAATTAAACCACACAAGTCACAATGAACACAGGAGAGTGGGAACAACTCGGAGTTGTGCAGCTGAAGTCAGCAGAGGCTGGGAATACAAAGCAGAAGGTTTGTGAGGTAGTAGAACCTCAGGACAGTATGAGCAATATCTGTGCAATAGAAAGTCACAGGCCTGGAAAGACACACACATATAGTCCTAACTATCAAAGCTCAATGAGAGGGTTTGAAGAGTAGCCTGAAACCTTTGGTAATTGCAGGGGATCAAAGAGGTTGTCATCTTAGGTTTCTCCCTCTCCAGCCCCTTTCCTTTAGGCTGATGGATGACAGACTTCTTGGCTAACCAATGGACAACAGCGGCATTGAGATTAATCCCGCAATAAAAGGACCATTACTCCTCATTGGCATGACGAGAGGTCCATTCGTTATGGCAATTTTTTTCCCTATGACTGTGTCAGACTAAGCTCCACAGTTAGGAGACCTCCCTTCATATGTCACCATCTGGCACCAAGAGTGGATATTGAGAGAGAACTGCTGCTGATAGGTGGAGAGGAGAAGCAGAGATAGAGAGAAAAGATTGACGGAGCAGACAGCTGGAAGAGTGGAAAGACAGCAAATTACCCATGTTGAATTAATTTTTGAAAATTGGGGAAACTGGTGTGAAAATGAGGGTGGAAAGGTTTTAAAGAAAAAAAAGAGATAAATAGCTAGCTGGCTAGTTGACAGGCGGCCCACAGTGTAGACACCTCAGTAGACTCTTCCTAAATGGCTGTCTGTCAGAACAGCAATGGCTGCCCTCTGTTTCACTCCTTAAATGAGCTCATTATGGTTCAGGCCATTAAAGAGTGGACTCTCTGTTTGGAGGAAACTGAGATGTCATTAGGCACAGTGAGGCTAGAAAGAGAGCGGCCGAATAATAGGAAAAAAAGATGAACCAAGAGAAGGGTCAGAGTGATATAAACAGAGACAGAATGACCAAAGAAGGAGAAAAAAGTAATCGAAATGAGACCAAAAGGAAAAGTGTTAGGAATTTTAATGACAGAAAAGTGAAGGATAAAAGGGGAGAGAACTTAAAGAGAATTCAGTTCATAAAAAATAGCCACTTTATATTAGAGCAAGAATAGTGGGGAATACGTACTGTATGGAATTTTTGGTAAATTGTTTCTATATTTTCCTTTCAAGGAGCCAGACATTTTTTTAACGGTTCTCAAACAGTTTGTTTTTTTTCTGAAGGTCTTTCAAAGTCTTTTTTTGAGTACTTTTCCACTCATTTTTTGTCCAGGTGTTGACCTGATCAACTTCAGAGAAATGCTTTTGTTTTTGTTTGTTTGTTTGCTTATTGGCATCTCTTTTGTGAATTGGGAGCAGCATGTCATTAAAAAGTGAAGAAAATGGACAAGTGAAGCACAAAAGAAGAAATGCCATGCCTACAAAAAAAAAACAAAAAAACCCCACTATCTGCAGGTGAACAAAATCTGAAACTCGTTAAACACTCCTCAAATGGTAAACGAAATCTGGCAAAGATCAGAGAGGACCTGAGAGAGTGCATCTCGCCATTCATTTGATACATGTCCTATTTGCCTCATCAGAAATGGTCTCAGCGGAAGCGTGGTTGTCAATAAACCATTTTTAAAGAAGGGAAACTGAGAGAAACAGATGAGGCAAGCAATGAATCTCAGAAATGGATTGATCACTGCATAAAAGCTGGTGCCACTAAATTTAGAGAGATCAAAAAAAAAGAGGTGCCATAATAAGTGTCTACAGTCATCTGTAAAACATGGTGGAGGCTTTGTCCAAGTTTTTGGATGACTGCATTTCAGCCGGAGGTAATGAGTATGTTGTCAAAACTAATGGAGTTATGATTGCAGAAAAGGACTATGCAGTACCATCTGGAAATCATCTGGCTTCATTATTCAATATAACAATGATCCCAAACACACCACTACTGAAAAGTATACCTGAATAGGTAAAAACATAATGGAACATTATCATTCAGCACTATTGCTGAAGGCTGTTTAAAGACATTACAGAAAAAGAAAATGCAGCTAAGACATTCAGGCTGAGTTAAAAAATAAATGTGGTCATATCAAATATTGACTTTCAAGCTTTTTGGAATTGTGCAAACTGTTTTTGCGTCACATACTCTTGCTCTTCTCTCAGCTCTTGGTATTTCTCAGGATTCTCGTGTTCCTTTTTGTTGCTATCACTTGGTATATCTTCATCTATCACTACGGCATTTGTCTTCTGCTTGTCCACCATTGCTATGTCTGGCTGTTTAGCCACCACCGGTTTGTAGGTTGGTCATCTGCTGCCACCCAAGGCCCTACCTTTAACCCAAATAATGAAAAAAATGGTGACTGTTGAGGTTTTGAGAAATCAGGAGAGTTTTATTGACTTTTATGATGTTTTATTCAAGTTTGTGGCTTCGTTTTTTTGATCGATTAGATTGTGAAGTGTATTTTCAGCTAATGTAAATTCGATTTACTTTATAATTTAAACATGCATTAGTGTCACACTGAAGTTATCAGTGTTAATGGTAATTTTTAGGTTGTAAATGAAGTTTGTAAATGTAAATAAGTTCTTCTGCTTGGCCTGTTGTAGAAGAAGTTTTTGTTTGTTTGTTTGTTTGTATCCGGGGGAGACCTTTCCGGGTGTCGGACAAGGCATGGGCTTCCCTCTCTCCCAGTCTGCATACATGGTGGTGGTGACAGACGACGTGCAGGAGACATCAGACTGTGAGCTGACTCATGAGGCTCAAACTTAAAAACACTGCAGCAAACGGATCGCCAGCATACTGTTCGACTTGTTCATAATGAGACCATTTGGTGTTCTACTGTTATACTGCTTTATCGCAGCAGGATTCTGGATTTGAACTGCTCAGACTGACACAGAACTGAACTGAAAGTGTGATTATTTCAACTACTGAGTGATGTTATGTGCTGATGTTATTTTCTTGCTTTGAGCCAAACCAGATTTCTGTGTTGGAATTCTGTGTTAAAGGGTCATTACACCAAATTGTGTTTTGATAACATTTGATTGCTCATGCAAGGAAACAGAAATTACTCAGGGTGATTCGTAGTGAGCACAAGTTAAATGAGCTCATATCACTAATTTGGATTTATTAGCCCTGCTTAGATTCTAAAGGTTTTGGAAGAAATCTTACTCTTAAATCAAGAACTAAAGCTTAAAGAACAATGTAGGTGTGGAAACTGGAACAAAGTTGGGTTACCTAAAACTATAAAATAAAACTGGAGGGTTAATTGTAACCTATTTAACAGCCACTGATTGTGTTATGTTTATTTGTTTTATTAAAGATTTCATTTAAAAGTTTTTGGTCTCTTTACTGTGCTTTCCTCCACCACTCCTAGAACCTAGAACTTCTATATCTGTTTTACAGTGACATAAGTGCTACATGCTGGATTGTCTCAGGGGCATCTCCTCAAAGCCTGCACCTGAGGTCTTTCCTGGTGTGGTAGACTCCAGCCTATATTGATCTTGTGATTAGAGTTGCTTCTCTGCTGTCATCATTAGTCCCTGTGTGCTGTCTTTCAGTCCAGCTTTGTCCAGTCACTTATGTCAGCCAGTGGAACAACTAAGCTGTAGTGTCTTTTCACTGTGCAATACTTTTTGTTAATATCCAACGGTGCAATAGACTCACAATACTTGAAATGTGCAATTCCCTTGTATTCTTATTCCTATTTATTCTATGTATCCCTTTTGTATACTCTGTATTTATATATGTGTATATATGGTATATTTCTGCTCACATTCTGTAACTTCTGTCGGTGTTGTGCTATTGGAAACCAAATTTCCTGGAGGAACCCACCCGAGGGATTAATAATCTTAGTAATCTATCTATCTAATCTGGTACATGCAGTGCAGGGGCCTGTCTTTTCATGATGGTTCCTGTTCTTTCTCAGGTTTTGTTTTCCTGCCTGAGGTATGAGGTATCAGCTGTGGCCATCTTCCTGATGTGTTCATAGAACTTTGTTGCTTCATCCTGGATAGTGGTTCTGACACGCACTAGTCCTCAGCCTCCTTTGCTTTAGTCTACAATCTCAGGGTGCTTAGTATGGAGTGATACCTAACATGAATGTTAAGGAGCTTTCTTGTCTTGATGTCAGAGGCTTCCATCTCCTTCTTTGGCCAGCTTATTTTGTCCTGCTGGCCAAAGGGGGAGATAGATGACTTCAGCTATTATCTCAAATGCACAAATGCAGGGATGCGCAACAAAAGGTAATAATAATGATAATAAATTAAAAACATGAATATTTAGAAGACTGATCAATAAAATTTGCGAGCCTAAAGTCAAATGCAGCAAAGGAACGCACAATACAATACCACAACACAGCATGAGTCTGTTCACATTGGCCAAATTGGCTTTGTAGACTTTAACTCTAAATATGAGAAACAAACAGCAATCTCCTGTGTTGAAGGTGAAAATATGTTACATGTACAGTGCTTCAGTAGCTTGTCCCAGTGTGCTGCCCGTCTGCCTCAATCACAAACTGTGTTCATAAAGCAGTAGACGAGGTCAGAACAACACTCGGGTAGGGTGGTAGGTAGTGAAGATCCTTTAGTGTGACAAAAAAAATATCTCCACACCATTGCACCACTAGCAGGTTATTGCTGTCTAAGGAGCTTGGGGAAAAAAGCATCTGGACTTCTTTAAGGTTCAAAACTTAAAGAAGTCCAGACACTTTTCTTTCCAAGCTCCTTAGACAGCAATAACCTGGATAACTGAGAACCTTGACAGACAACTATGCAAGTAATATAAGGCTATGACTCTACCGTCAAACATTGCAGCAGCAGTCAGGAGCAAATAGTCAGTGGGTTTTTTTTCAGTCTTCTATTGTCTAGTTTTGGTAACCTTTTCTAACTGTAGTCTTAGTGTCCTGTTCTTAGCTGACAGGAGTGGCACCCAGTGTAGTCTTTTGCTGCTGTAGCCCATCTGCTTCAAGATTCAATATTTTGTGCATTCAGTGGCGCTCTTCAACATACATTGGTTGTAACAAAGCAGTCTGACCATTCTCCTCTGACCTTTGACATCAACAAGGCATTTTCACCAGAGATCTGCCACTCATTGAATTTTTTTTTTCTTTTTGGCTTAGCAGGAAAATCCCAGTAGTTCAGCAGTTTTTGAAATACTCAGATCGTCCCAAATCACCTTTCCTCTCCATTTTGATTCTCAGTTTGAATTTCTTCAAGTTGTCTTGGCCATATCTAAATGCTTAAATGCATCGAGCTGCTGAAATATTTTGATTAAATAACTGTTCACAATCAGTTGATCAGGTGTGCCTGATGTAATGTCCATTACTACAGATTTTAGGTTTTTTAAAGTAATGAAAATGCCTATAATCTGTAGTGACATTAAGAATTTCTGGGAGCTAATTGAACTTCTGCATACTTCTACAAGTCTACAAGGTCAAATTAAGTGGTAAGAACAAAAGAAAAACTTTAAACTTATCTATTAGTAAACAAAAATGATTTGGAGTCAAAAACATTTGCCTTTACTCTTGAGAGCATTACTTACTGGCATAGTTGGTTTTAAGCTGTTTTTCAGCCTCCAAATTTATGCTAGCCACAGTACAGGGAACAAATGCCCATAGTTATGTTTCTTTGATGTAAGAGTTTGGTGGCTTGAGGAAATGTCTCTCACTTTTCATCCACACAGATTATATTTGCATTATAATGCATCACTGCATTTAACAGAATTTTTGGAGACCAGGATTTGCACATGCATCTCCTGGCTCGTTACCCCTGAGGTCTACACACTGGGTTTGTGCAGACAGACCACTGCAGGAAAGCACAAACAAACAGTCCTTTATTTGTGGTTAGACAGTGAGCAAACTAAATGTCAGATTGCTCCATCTCAGAATCTGACTCCTTTGATTTTCATCTGTTTACCCCATCTCCTATTTATAAAACATGACCACATCAATTATAATTCAGCCAAATGTCAGATGCAGGTGGAAATGGTAAGCGGATTGATCGTGAGTCCAGGGATGCTTAATGGACACTCTGTTCTTGTTTAACAAGTCAAAGAGATGAGTGTTACAACTGTTTAAAATATTTTGAGGCAGCACTGAACTTTAATCACTAATTCCCTCTGCATTTTTTATAGATTCATGCTACTTAAACCTTTCCTTATCTAAACAGCTTCCACTTAGAAAATGAATATGAAGCATTTAAGAAAAAAAGAATGTGACCCTGGGTTAGTCTATATCTTAGAATATGTAACATTTCCTCATCTAAAGTTCCTTTCAGCCTCGTGATTTAATGAAATGACATAATTTGATTAAATGTGATTTATTATAATATGAATTAAAACTTTATTGCTTAACTTTACCTGAGAGATTAATTTGGTCTATGCTGTTTCAGAACACCATCAAAACCTCACTTTTTGTTAATGCATTGATTGAGACACTCATAGTGGGAGAAAATACTTTTTAGGCATTTAAATAAAGCAATTTGTAGTCTCAAAATGAGCATGGTATCACCAGCTTATTTGGTTACAAGACACAACCCACAAAACTTTTAATTTGACCTTCCGTCTCATTGTGTTCACTGCCAGTTTCACAGAGTGCTCCCCGTATGTCTGTCAACAACGGTTTGTATCTGTTGATGATAATTTATCTACCACTGTCAAACTAGAAGCACTGGACTGAGAAAGAGTGCTGGATATCTACTAGTAAAATTTTATCTCTGTGGGACTCATAATTAGCTACTGTTCAGTGAAGCAGGGACGTCGCTCCTATGTCTCTGTCTTCTCTGCTGTTGCCATTTCACTACAGCAAAACTTCAGATGGGCATCCAAACTCCGCTCTGTTTTTGGCATATGTGTGCACAGCAGCAGCATATTCTCACAGCCCCACCCTCATTTCCCCTCACTGCACTGTATTTAAAGAAACTGACTCACAGTGGGAGCCACAGGCAAAAGAAAAGGTTTATTAAGGACAGAATTTGAAATTTGAAACATACAGTATTGAGCTCTAATTAGTGTGCTATTCCTAAGTGTTTGAAAAACTTCTAGTGTTGGACATGCAATACACCCAAAAAACAACTGCAAAGGCCACATCGTGACCACAGACAAATGACACATTTTAGCAACAGTTTTGCCTGCAGTCCCTGAGGACATAACTCCAGTCTGCTCCCCAAACATCTGCTGTACCCCCACTGCTTAGGAGATCAAGATCTATGGGCTGTTATAGGCAGTGCTACGAGGACAATGTGACTTTATGGGCCACAAGGGTGGTAGTGGCTCTACTGCAAGTGCACACTTTGTCAAAAACAGATTTTCATGAAAGAGGTCATGTGTACAGACAAAGTTTCTTTTATCTCAACCCTGTGCAAAAGTCCTGAGCCACTCTTCATTTGTTTTAAATTTTACTTTAAAATGGGAAATGGACACAGCAATCTATTAAAACATGCAAGCATACATGGAAATCAGAACATAAGGCAAAAACAGAGTTTGCAAAATTCCAACAAGCTTAAAAGTCAATATTTGGTATGACCTCCGTTATTCTTCATCATAGCCTGAACTTGCTTAGACAAGCTTTCCTGTAATTTCTAGTAAGTAATCTTCAGGAATATTTCTCTTGGCTTCTTCCACAATATTCTAAGCTCTTCTTTGTATGTTGTCTTTCTTTTGCTCCGTTTTCTGCTAAGATGATTCGACACTGCTTCAATAACATTGACGTCCAGGCTCTGGGGAGGCCAATTCATGACTGAAAGTGGTGTGCGTTTTACTATCCAGGTACACTTCTTTGACATAATTATCATACCATGAAG
Organism: Aulonocara sp. 'chitande type north' Nkhata Bay; assembly: GCF_057382095.1. Taxonomy (NCBI): domain Eukaryota; kingdom Metazoa; phylum Chordata; class Actinopteri; order Cichliformes; family Cichlidae; genus Aulonocara; species Aulonocara sp. 'chitande type north' Nkhata Bay. Next base: position 23,881,708 of record NC_141353.1, on the reverse strand, counting down.
CCTTTGCCGCTCTGATTCTTTCCACGTGGTACCTCAGGCACAATATTTCAAATTTCAATTCCTCACTATAAGACCTGATTTTCAATCCAGTTCTTGTATAATTATCTTTGCTGGATTTTTTTCCAAACTCCTATTTTTTGTATTACTTCCTTGTACACAAATACTATATATTTTGGACCTATTAAAACTGTTAACTACATGCACTTTTCATAAAAAGGAACAAATTATATGTTTTTTGCAAAAGAAAACCCTTTCCAACAATATCTTCAGATCTTGTTTGACTGTTTGCCTAATTTCGTATGTAGAGTAAAAACTTTACATAAGCAGTAGTTTACACTATAGTTCAAATGACAGCATATTGGATGAATTATTTATAGTTATTTATAACTCACCCATTTGGATTTTGCTAAGGTTTAAAATTAGGAGTATGACCACTTTGCCTGTTACGGCGCCTGCAGTCAGTCTCCATCTGTTAGGCCTCACCTCAATTTATTTAAGTCACTAAAACGATCGTCTTGAAATCAATTTTTTTTACACTGGATTATCTGACCAATAACTCAGTCTGCTGAGTTGTACAGATGTACAGTAGTAAAGTCTAAAAAATCTGTGATATTTTCAGTGAATTTCTAGTATATTATTAGTCCATTGCTTATTACTAATTGGTGTGTCTGGACTTTGAAATTTGAAGCTACGACTTTGGCGTTTCAGCTGCAAATTACAATGTCAAATGTCATCTTTTGAAATACTTTTTATGTCTGTAACCGAACTAAAGTTGAATGCGTTTATGCACCCTCTCCATTAGTGGTCTCGATCTGCTCATTACATGCAATATTTTTGGGTACAACAAGAAAGCACAATATACCTAAAAGTTATAAGTACTGTAGCTTTATCAGTATCTATTGGCCCTGCCGTATATCTTTGCAGTTTTGGTCCACTGAGATTTTTGCTGAAAGATGAAACCGTTATGGTTGTACTACACTACTATGGGTATACTGTTTTTAGAGACATGCTATGACAAATGATCATATTTCATGACGGAGAAAAAAAGAATACACAATTCAGTATTGATCCATTCGCTCACAGCTGTGTAAAATGGAAGCTCCCATACAGCAGGTAACTTTATGAAGTTTAATCTCAGATATTGTTTGTTTTCCCTTGTGATCCCTCAGGGAGGTAACTATAGGACTAACAGCTCCCCTTCCTTGATGTCTTTTGCAGTCTCCCTTGTCTTCTTGCTGTATCTTTCCCTTTTGTCTCACTAACCTTCTCTACACTCTTCAACCTTCTGTTCAGTCTTAAAATACTGGGGACTGTGTGTATATACAGCTGTTCTTTTTGCTGAAGAAGTTCATTAGATATTTTGTAGTTGTTGTTAATTATGTAAACAACTACATTTCATTAAGCAAAGTTTTGCTAATTGTTTAAACTCCAGTTTCTTGTGGTCTTAATAAATTGTTGTAGTGTGCTGATATTTGAGGGACTGGAGTATCAACAACAGGAGTAGTATTGAAATATGAAATTGCAAGTGCTTGGTGCAGAATCTGTATTTGACAAGGGTGGACTGTTTATAAACACCAAAATTACACATCAGAATATGAACTGATAACAATTTTTTTATAATGACATCTTCTGTGTGGAGTCCAAATATTCTCCTCGTGCTTGTGTGTGTTCTCCCTGCTTTCCTCCCACCATCTAAAGACATGCATGTTAGGTTAATTAAAGATTCTTAAATGGGCTTTAGGAATTAGTATAAGTGTAACTGGTCTGTCTCTCTATGTTAGCACTGCAATAGGCTGGCAACTGTCTGTGTCCCTGTGATAGCTGGGATGGATGTTCAGAAACACAAGCAGGCACTGTTAGGCTTCACCTTGAATTTTACAGCCCTTTTAAAGCTTCCTTTATGTGAATAACTACTTTTGTAACAAAACAAACAAACCCAAACATGTTTACTCTAAAGTCTATATATTCACAACAGTGCCCTTGTATTCAATTAATAAAGTGCTTTCTATCTAAATCTGGTGATGGAACCTAGGAGTGCTGACTGCATACAAACCTGTTGCATTAGTACATGACCATTCAAACATATTTAATTTTAACTTCATGGGTGCTGTGGACAAAAACAAGCCTTGCCTACAACTGAATCTCATCCATACTGAGTAGAACAGCAACCAGCTCCCCTGTGCTGTTAAACATTAATGTCATTAAAAACTATAGTTTGAGGCTTACTTCTTGACAAATTAACCTCCTAAGACCTGAACTCTTCCACGACATGCATTTTTAATTTCTCTTTGATATTTGGTCACATCGAGGCCCGATGAATGTAAAAACAAAGAATTACCAGATTTTTTTTTTTACCTTATTTTTGTTTGTTTTTTTAAAATAAGAGCCACATATGAGGATATTCATTAAAAATTTTGATAGAACAGTAGCAGTGTAATGTCCTCGTAAGTGGATATCAGGCCCTTGTAGAGCAAAATTCAGTATTTTGGTCTAAATAACCCAAAATGTAATGTCCACATATGTGGACGCCAGGTCCTAGGAGGTTAAACTAGGAAGGAAAGAAGTGGACTTGCTAAACCTCTGTGGCACCTCTTCCTGCTTGCAGCTTGAGGCTATATTAACCATAGAGCTGGGCGATAGAACGATAACGATATGTATCGCGATATAACTTTTACTCGATAGAGAAATTAAGCTATCGCGATAGACCTCGCCGCTCTTGTCCTCTTAAAAAAAAAAAAAAAAAAAGGTCAGCCAATCCAAATTAAGTAGCGCAGAGCCGAACCAATCACAGCCGCAGCGTCACGTCGCGTGACTTGTTACGTACAGCACAAATGCCAAGCCACACGTGTGTTTGTTTGGGAAGCAGCCAGCGGGTAATGGAGCCAGCGCGTAATGGAGGAAATGAGTGTGCCGACTAGAAAAATCAACCGAGCGTGACCGAAGAGAAAACAGATGATGGTTCCAATGCCGGAGAGATTGTCGAACGGAAGAGCCATAGAAGTTCCGTAGTGTGAAGGTATTTCGGCTATTTCAAGTCTGACAAAAAACAGAGTAGCGTGCACTGTAAATTGCGCCGAAAGCAAGTCTGGAAATACAATAAACTGGTGCATGCGTCACACTGTGCGCCACTTATTGTTTCAGTGTAATGAATTTCTACAATACTGTTACTGTTAATTCTACTCTCTGCAGTGTTTAAATGCTTACATATACACACAGTTACTGTCCGTCCACACATACGACTCGGTTCTGCTTCTATGCCGCAGCTTTGTTTACTTTTTCCCACCAAGGCTTCTAGACTTCTGATTGGCCAACATTTCTGCACGGTTAGGAATCTAGCGCCACCTGCTGCTTTGGCATGTTCATAGCAGCGTTTTCCTTCATTTCTGCCTTTACGTGTGAACGGGATTATTTTTTAAAACGAAAACGGAAAATCTCCGTTTTCAAAAATACCCGTGTACGTGTGGACGTAGCCTCAGTCTCTGACTGGAAGCGCTAATTCGTCATTCGGCTTTTGTCAGACTAAAGTAACTGTTAAAACTGTTTGAAAAGCTCAGCTATACAACAAGGAGAGATTGAGAATTTCCTTTTAGTTCTCAGTTTATTTGATATTGACAAAAGTTAGTCAGTTTTGTCTGTTCTTCTGTAAAACAAACTAAGATTTATTTTTAGAATTAATATTTTGTTTCTAAGTGGAATTGACAATTTAGTCTGTTTCGTTTATTCTATTTTGAAACTTAAACGCTTTAGCGGCTGCCTTTTGTGTAGTTTGCAATATTTGCCTTTATTTATCTGAAAAAGTCTCATGTTCCTTAAGTACATCTACCCTGTTGAACTTATTATGGGAAATAAATATTTAAATAAAAACAAGCTGCTGATTATTTCACATTTTACTTGTGAGCAACGGCACATTTAAATCTTACAAATATAGTTATTTGGCTTATATCGTGATAGATATCGTTATCGCCTGAAATGAAAAAAACATATCGTGATATGAAAAAATCTCATATCGCCCAGCTCTAATTAACCACAGCTTGCACAACATACCTGACTCTATACATTTCTGTCAATCATTTCTGAATGCGTCATAGGTAACTTTGATGCCAAAGGAGGAGGATTTGGCCTAACAAAACATGTATTTCTGTTTTTTCTGCATCAGTATTGATCATCACTTTTAAAACTGCCCATCATGTGTCAGGCAGTATTACAGTCTGTGTTTTAGATTATATACTTTACCCCTTTCTGTATTTTCAGAAGGATTAAGACGTTTGACTTTGTCTGAGTACTCTCAGAAGTGTGATTCAGAAATGTCTCACAATGCCATTACCAGAATCTCTGTGGTTTTCTATGCATTTAGCAAGATGTGGTAGGCTAAAATTTACAAAAATAACCAACCATCAAAACTTTCTCAAGTGGATCCTGAAGCTCTGGTTCAAATATGACACAATGTACAATTTGACTCATATCTACTGTTCCTAATTGTCAAACAAGCAGAATACAAGCGAACTGTTTCCCCATTGTTATCCAGGCCACAGCAGCAGGGTGTTTTTCACATTTTCCTTCTCCCAGTGCTGTTATCGCCTTTTTCACACAAAGACACAGAGGCTGTGTCACCTTTCAGCCTACATCCCTTTCTTAATCCAAATGTCTCTTCACTTCTCTTTCTCTCCTTTTTTTTTTTTTTTTACTATCACATTACTTTTCTTGGTCTCTTTTATTGCCCCTCATTCTTTTCCTGTTGCTTTCTTCATTGCTTCCATCATCCATGTACTCGTGCGCTATGTTCTTTAATTTCCTGTGCATGAAAGATTCATATGACTGCTTTAATAATAAATAAGGAAGCACAGTTGAAAAGTAGAGAAGGCACCATTGATTACAGCAGCAAGGATCCAAAAGACAAGAGAGAGTAATACCCCTGCCCCATCTGTCTTCTCTTCCCTCCATTTTCCCCTCTTTTAAGCTCTTATTTTGCCACTGTTACTGTTTCTTCTTAGCTGTCCCAAAGCATCCTGACTGAGACTTTCTGACGAAAGACAAGCCGCACAATCACTGCAAAGAGCAGCTACACTCACTGAATAAGTACACTTTGGATAACTAAATGATAATATAGTAATATACCAAATCGGCGTGTTTGTCTAGAGTCCTCAGGGATAGTCACATAACCTCTTTTTTTTTTTCTAAGCGGACAAAAAAACAATTTTTAAAGTTCTGCCGAATAAAAACATTTTAGTCTTTCATTGAGAAAATTATCCTGTTCATGACTGCACCCACTTCATCCGCACATAAACATCCCATCAAATTCCACCACCCTCCTCCTGGTTATGCTCTTTCATCTGGGAAAAAAAACACGTCCATCACATTACAACAGCTCCTCTGCGTTCTTCATGGCAGTATGCTCTTTCTAATTTAGGTTGTGTTACAACACCCCATGAGACTGACAGCGTGTCTCTGTCCCTGACCTCATCCTTCTTGCTGTCCTTTAGTCTTCACCATCCTGCTGACATCGTCTTTCTGGGGAGGGATAGCCCTGCCCTGCGACAGACTGGCGACCTGTCCAGGGTGTGCACTACTTCTCGCAATATGACAGAAATAAAAAATATTCCATGTGCACTTTCTCCACTTTGCCTCAAATATTTTCTAAAGATGTTTTTATTCAGGTAATTTAACCTGAGAGGCATGAAAAATCTGGGTGTTAGGATGCTTACGTGTCATTTTATTTTTTGTTAATTACTGCCACGAATCGGTTCAAATTATTTCTTCCTTCTTAAATATTGACTCCAGATTTCACTCAATGTTTAGTGTCCCAGCTGTGATGTGCTTATTGTACCATATTTTTTTCCAGCTCTTCCACCTTCCTCTTCACTGCACAATTTGTACTTAAAATGGAATGCTTGAAGACACTATAGCATTTGACAACATGTACACTTAGTTTTGTATAAGTGCAATAAACCTATATTAAAAGGACTGCCATCGTAAATGTGCCCTAGAAATGCAAAGGGTAAAAGCAGCTCAGAAATGCGTTTGATGCGCTACATGCCCCATGATCATCCCATCAACTTTGCATGATGGTGCGCAGGAGGGAGAAAGAAATGTTATTAAGTGATTTCATTTACATGCAATATGGGATTTGTGGGGAAAGCGACAGTTCACCCATCTTCATTAGATCTGGGAGGAGATGGTGAAGTAAAACAGACCTCTATTTATAACATCACAGAGAAGGGACAGGAAGAAAATCCTTCTGTGACACTGAGGCCTTACGATTTGTCACGCCTCTTAGGCGGTTGTTGCCCACAAAAAGTGACACATAGAGTAAAAACATATTTTCAAGGTTTTTGCCGGAGCCTATGTTATGGAAGTGTGGAGGAAAGTGACACACTATCCGAGCCACTGCAGCCATTTTCTGTTGATGAGATGTTTCATGCTTCTTTAAGCACAGATTGCAAAATAAGAGTCACGTTGTGTCCTCTAGCGCTGTGGGAAACGATTGTGGCCTTGTGGGCAAAGCTGTCTCAGAATATGGAATGAATGTGCCAGTGAAGCATACCACATTAAGATGCTGTGGACCAGGGCGTGCACTTATTCTGCTGTTGATAATGCCCTTTGGTATAAAAGACTCACAAAAAAGTTAACATAGTGACAGCAGAGTTAAAACGCCCAAGGTCTGGTTAATTTTCCACCAACAATACAAAAGCACTCACCTCAAAACTTCTTGTTTGTTTGTTTTTTGCATAATTAGTCGTATATATAAATAGTGACTGCGGCAGGTTGTCCTACTGAACTCATAAGTGCTACCTATAGTGAAAATAAAGGATGTGTCATGTAAAAGTAAATAGTGAATAAACAGAAGTTGAAGCTTCGTTTTTCTTCTCATACTCACTTTTGAAATAAACAGGAAGTTGAAATAGTGAACAGACAATCTGACAATAAACAGAAGAACCAACATATACATACACAAAAGGCTGACTGAACATCGAGACACAGGTGGGAACAATTAAGATGGGACACACAGTCATGCCAAAGTGACAGGAGAAGAAAAGACCCACAGTGTGCTCTGATGTTCTTCTCTCATATTTTTCTAGTTCCCCCCCCCCTTTTGTTTTTTCTTATGTGCACCTCTATGTTTTTTGTTTGTTTTTGACATGTTTTTATTTCAAGAATACGTTTCTAACCTGTACATCTTTTTTGGTTTTATTTTTCCAACTTGTTTGTGTGGTTCTGTGGCTGAACCGGGAATTAAAACACAATCTAATTCACCCATTTTGACATTTGAGTGCAGTAAATAATAATTAAATAACCTAAACAACATTCTTTAATCTAAAATTTGATGGCTTTTCTTAAAATGACTCAAAATACACAAAAATAAAAATATAATAACATTTTATAATGTCGTGGCGGTGCTCCAATTTTTTTGCATTGAGTCTATTTACTTGGCCCATATCTACTCAAATTTACCAGTGTGTGTAATATGAAGTAAAAATCGTGGTTTCAGGGAATTCTAAAACTGTGAAACTCTATATGACATGTTATTGTGCATTTTTTATAGCACAGAGGTGATAGAGTTCAAGGATTCCCTTTATAATAATATCAGAAGAATTCTCTGTGTACCACATTTGCCCAGGTTCCCACAGAGATAGGCTGGTCTTGGAAAGGTCATGGGTGAATTTTGAAACAGTAATATAGCAAAACAGCATGAAGGGCCCGTCATATATAATGGGACAACAGACCTCTGTAACTCCTTATTTTCTATGGCTTGTGCTCCACATGAACTGTTTGCTGCTGCACTGAGCAAAGTGCAGCTCAAGTCTACTGTCGAGGAGCACTTGTGAGCTGTGATTGTTGCGTGCCGTAGTGATGTACAATCATGTGACTAATAGAAACAAATACTGATGGGGAGCAGATGCATATGGTACACATGATGACATTGTTCAGATACAGCACAGCAACACAAATTTTGTCCCATTCAATTAGCTTAGCGGTCAGCACAAAGCATACCATTTTCTTTATGAAGGGACCATAAGAGTGATCATATATGGTGCACAAAAGAAACAGAGGTCATACGGAGTTCAGAGGGTGCTTTGACAATGATACAAGATCTGCATCTGCAAGCACAAACTGTTGCAGTGTAACTAAAACGCCTAAAAATAAAAACAATTAGAATTGATTTCTGATCTGACCTCACTGAAATGAAAATGGAGATCAATAGAGCGGTTGGAGGAGGTCATAAGATTATAAGGGTACCTAAGCAGCCATTTCAGTGAGCGTGAGAAATACATGTGCTAATCCCACACACAAGGTTTCGTAATACCACTCTGAATGTACCAAGTAGTTATTAAGGGTTATTAATTAATGTTAAATTAATATTGATAATTATAGACTGTAGGTGGGATTTGTTATGATAGCAGCGAGGGCATTGCATAACAGTTGCAAAAGTTACACATGGTTATATAATAAATTGCAACAGTCCCAGAATGTTGTACCGTTTTCAATTCAAAAAACATGGATACGATCTTTCACAGACCATGATATTGCATGAAAGTAGATAGTACTAGTTTATGCAAAATTAAGTGTTGTGAAACCTAAAAAACAAACAAACAAAATAAAATACACTCTCCCATCACCGTGAGACAATAATTAAGCATTAATCATCTATTTATAACTGTCAGATAGGCTACTTATACATACATTTATATCATATTATAAATAGAGGTTGGACTTTAACTTCCTCATAGTAAACTAGGACTCAGCACATATTAGGTAAACATGCCAAATCACTATCAAAATACATGAAATTTCATGGATATTTATGCTGGTATAATAGTGAATAAATAAAATGAAGAGGATACAGACAAATCATTATATGTTTGCATAGGGGTTAGGATATTTTTTAACAAGTGAGAGGTAGTCACAGGGTAGTGTACTATCCCTGCCAGTCCTAAGCTCAGATAAATGGCACGGTTACAGCCCATTTCCATACAGTATGTACCTGTGCCAAACCAAAATATTCAGATCAATCTGCAGAAAAAAAAAAGAGAAAAGAGAGGCAGCATTTTTAAAGACAAAAATGTCTTGTTTTAGAATGTTATTGTTAACTCCGAGGTATATTTTAATGAGGTGAATAAGAAAATTCAAGCTGCCAGAAATGAATGTGTAAATCTCAGTAAAATTGAGAAAAATATATATAAAAAATATTAATTCTGTTGCCTTGATTATTTTGAATTTTCCACACTTTTTTTTTTAAATCGTACGTGCCATTAAAAAGGTATTGTACAAGTAAGTGTAAAAACAGATGTATCCAAATTGACATACTGTGTGTAAATTGTGACGTTTCTTGCCAATTTCGTCTGAAGTTCTTCCTCTATAAAGCATCTTGCTAACTTCCCTTTCCTGACAAAAGTAATCTATGCTTTTCAATTACCAGAAAGGAAAAAAAATCCCTGTGCCCCTGGAGAGAAACATTGGTGTGACATTCAATCAAAGGTAACTTGTCAGACTTTTAAGCTGTTACCAAAATGCTGTGAATAAACTACAAAGGGGACACAAATCCATTATGCTAGAATCTGTTGTACCATCTCGCATTTTCCACACTGTATGTCCTTGTTTGTGAAAGACAAAATAATGTAAGCCGTTGCTTTGTGACTTTACTGGGGGACAGGAATTTCACGTTGATTACACTGTAGCTGACAATGGTACAACACTGTTGTTGTTGTTTTTTCCAAAAATAGTTTAGCATTTCAGTTCCATTCGTAGGTGTTTGCTTATAAATCACCACAATTAGTGACAGCAAGCAACACACAGCAATAGTACATATAAATAATTTAGGTATAGTTAATTTAGGTAAAAATAATTAATAAATGAATAAATAAGTCCTCGACTGTTTTGTTTCACTTACATCTTAGTCCCCAACTGAGACTGAGGAGTCGCGGCAACATGCATTTAACACATTTAGATATCCCTGCTTTTGGAGCTCGCATTTAAACAAACTTTAGTTCATAATGCAAAACTGGATAATATGTCAAATGTATGGATATAGTGTAGTATATGAAGGTATTTTGTCATGTAAATGTTTCATTGTACAGCTGATTATCTTAAATAACCAATTAAATTTAATCCCTGGCCTCCTATGGTTGGAATATTTCCACTGTCAGTCACACATCTTATGCAAAGAATTGATCATATCTCTCTCTTTACTTCCTTTCTATACATTTTGGGAATTGAGACATCGTTTGAGACAGATTGATTTCCAGTTTGCAATCAGTAGGACGGAGGTGAAAAGGACACACAGAACAGAGATGAGTTGATTTCGACCCTCAACATGAGACAGAATGGCAGATTATTACTCACGGATGTTGGTATAGTACAGCATCTACACTGTTATTTTGGTCTGTTTGTTCACTGACCTCTAGATGTATAGTATGCGAGACACATAGAGAGTGTGTCAACAGGAGCAGAAAGTTGATTCAGTGCTGGTCATGTCGATACCCTCCCCTGGGTAATAGCTATACGAATCAGAGAATATGAGGGTGGGGTGGAGGAGTGGGAAGGAGACAGGATGGAGAAAGCCAAGCTAGGACATCAAGAAATAGATGGAGAGAAAAATGGAAAGAGACAGGGGGATGGACAAAGCTGTCCATGTTGGAGCACTCAGGCCTCAGTGCTATTTGATGAAGATGAAGTGAAGTGTTAAAAATCAATAATGTGCTCGATATGTCCGCAGAAAGGTTTGACCACTGGGTCCCCAACCAGGGGATTCATTTGAGGTGCAGGTTGAATATATTGGGAGACTTTCCAAAGCTTCAGTCAATTTTTGCGCTACTCTGGCAGCAATCAAGTGAAATGACTGATAAACCTGAACAAGATACAATCAGATCTGGTCTGAGAGCCTAAAAGTGCAGAATAAAATGACTTTTCATGGCATGAATGAAACAAAAAATTGCAGAGCACTAAAAAACAGCTACAGCTATATGCCTGAAGATATATGAAGGTGCACCAGAAGAACTATGTGTAATGATCTGAACAAAATTAAAATGAGACTGACCCTTGAAATGAACGCTTTATTTCTTCGACCAGTGAGTGAAGTTTGGCAGTGCCACCAGTGGACTGCTGGGACAGACTTAAAATAAAGACATTGGACTATGGCCATGCAAAAAGGGTAATCAAGGAGCCTGAAAATAAGGCTATAATTTGCAAGTATAAAGGTTGTTAAACACAGGCATCAGTTAGTATGTTAAATGTTTAAGTTCATGATGGTACAATTAGAGAAAGGCTGATTAAGTATGATTTGTTTAAAAGGGTTGCATCTTCTTTCTGAAAAGGACGTGGCAGCATAGCTTAGTTTTGCAAAGTTACATCTGAACAAACCCCAAGACCTCTGGAACAACATCCTTTGGCCAGATGAGTAGAGATATTTGACCGTAATAGACTGCACCACATTTGCTGATAACTAAATACAACATATCAAAACAGCACCTAACAACAACTGTCAAGTTTGGTGGTGGAAGGGTGGTGATTTGGGCTTGTTTTGCAGTCTCAGGACCAGGTCCAAGTCCAAATCCTTCAGTTATTGAGATGACCGTGAACTTCCCTGTATACTAAAGTATTCTAGAGTCAAATGTGAGGCCATCTGTCTGATAGCTGATGCTTGGCTGAAACTGGGTCATGCAACAGAACAATGATCCCATGCATCCCACACAACTGTCATTTTCTTCCAACTTTTATTCCTACCTTCAAATAGGCTTCACTTCATTAGTATGGTAGCTCTTTTCCATTCTTACTGATCAAAACATTTAAAGTACGCATATTCAAACACATACATTCAGACAACGCTTTCGGCACGAAACTACTGCACAGTGCTTTTCCTCTCACACCATTATTTTATCTGCAGTAGTTGTTCTTGCTTTTATTTCGTATCATGTGTGTAAACTCTTCATACGTTTCTGATATTATAGTTTATATTATATATTATACATTATTCTGATGACTGTATATAATCAGTCGACTTGTTTCGACTAACAGGGTAATGGACTGAAGCTTTATTACACCCACCTTATTCATCAGAAACACAAACCAAAAATAAATGTAAAAGTAGATAAAACACAAACAATGATAATCACACATCAGTTTTATAATCAGTTTGGGATCTTTTTTTAAACATTTGGATTTTTTTTATATTTGCCCTGGCCTGTGCTTATCTGAATCCTCACTGAATCTGTCATATTTATATGTGTAAGCTCATTCAAACAGCCTCTTACAGTTTGTAAGTAGAATACGTTCTACTTTTCACATTATCAGTTTAGTGTTGAAAAACGATATCATAACTTTTTACGCATGTAGTTTAATTATTACTCCAGTCGAATGTTCTGAATAATCAGAACTATTTATAATTCTTGCAGTTTTGTTTGATAGCAAATAAATCAGATTAGTGGGAACTAGTGGGGAACAAGACTATGTATTAAATGCATTTTAATTCACGTATCTTTTCTTTCAATTTTACAGTTTTTCTCAAATGTTAAAACACAAAAGCCAATCCTGTAACCCAAATGACCAGTAGTCTAAACACATTTACTAAATGTAGCCACCATATTCCAGTACCATAAACACATGTCACATGAAGACACAATTCACAAAACACAACCCTCTGTACTCATAAATCTAAACACATTTTTCCTTGCTAAAACACATGTTGCAAAACAACTCTGCTCATATCCTCAAATGAAAGCCCATGTGATGCAAAATGCTTGCCACAGTCACCAATCTTTGAACACAGGGAACACACCTGGCGTCATTCACTACACACAATGACTCAAAATTGAAGACACTTGTTGCTAATGCTGTACCCACATGTAAAAGCAAGTTCAGAGTGCACAGTATGCTGAAGGTTCCAAACAAACACAATGGATGAAGGCAGAGTCAGGGGAAGAGGAATTTGATGCAGAGGAGGGAGAAGAGCTGGCCCTGGAAGAAGAGGAGCAGGCCAATGAGGAAGAGGAGTTCAAATGAGAGGAGGAAGAGGAGCGACCAACGAGGAAGAGGAGAAGGCCAACATGGGAGAGGAGAAGGTCCAGGAGGGAGAGCAAGACAACCTCGCACCATCATTACGGACGAGATGCGAGCAACAGCTCAGCGACATGATGCCGCACAGTGATTGTGGTGTGTGTGTCGTGTGAATAACGTAAATAAAAAAACTTCACACCCTGTTCATGTTTTCAAGATTACTGTTGTGTGCAATAGGTTCTGTTTTTGCATTGAGTTGTGTTACAGTAGTGTACGTACATGCAGGATTTTCTATAGATTTATACTACTCATATGAAACTCACAAATCTAAATGCCTAATCCTCTGCAGAGATCTACGACGATCCGTTACTGTATAGTTTCTAAAATATGCATTGGCAGTTATGAAACAAAGAACCTTCTCACAAATTGAGCATTGTGTTTTCAATTGTTTTGCTGTAGTGTGTAATGCTGTGTATAGTGTTTACAGTTTTGACAGCTTCGAGCTGCTCTCTTGGTGTGGGAGTTTGAGTTTTGCAGTGGGAAGGTGTGGTTGTGTTTATGTAGCTTTAGAGAAGGGTGTTGTGTTTGGACATTGGGGGACCTGGTGGTAACGTTTGTGAAATGTGTTTTAGCATTTGAGAAAAACTGTATGATATATTATTTATACATAACGTATAAATAATCCAGACTTTTCAGAGACAAAGCACATTTCAAAGGTTTTAACATGTTTAATTTAGGGCCCTTGTGAAACCCCACAACTAGTATATTTTTTCAAGGCTGTCAGTTGAATACCATATCTCTCCAGCTCTTAATAATCTGTGTTCTATATTGTCAAATACATTTTAAATTAAATAAACATTTTATTCTTCCACAAACTGCATCTTTCCAGAAAAGCTGATGAACTTACTATAAATGTGTGAACAGTGATTTCATCAGCTTAATTTGACATTTTACTGGATCTTATTTCACCCATTTTTCACCAAATAGAAAGACCAAAGGGAAAAAACAGTTGCTAAAATCTACAAACAACAGATGTGTTAATGAACAATTTCCCAGCCCATACTATCCTTTTTCTTGGCTTCACAATTTTATCAGCTAAGCCACATCCAGCATGTACGGAGTACCTTTCATTTTCTAGTATTCCTTTATTAGGTGTTACTTCTATACTGCTCCAGTAGTGTGTGCTGATAGAGTGATAAACTGTCTCTTCACATACAAAGAACTTAATGAATAAAATCTGTCATGTCATAAAGACCTTGAGGGCCATACTGTCGAAACTGAGCACTGAAGACCCTGAACCGTATTTAACTTTTATTGCTGTAGGCACAGGTTGCCAACAGAGCTGCTATAAGTTACTGAGTACCTTATGTCTGTTGTTTGGCTCTCAGTAGCACTATTTCACTATTTCATGTCATTGACTCTCTCCATAACTAGTCCCCCCCCCCCCCCCCCCTCCTGTCCTATCTTTTATTTTTCTATCTTTATGCAAGTGTCTTTGGCTATAAGGCCTCATGATTCTGATCTGCAATTTTAGACTCTATTATGCTTACACAAAGGTTAGCTTGACCCTGTAAAAATGCTTTACTGTAAGGTGAGGGTCAGGCTCTAAAGTGTTCACTTCTTCCTCTGAAGTTAAAGAATGTGAGTCCCACTCCAGAGTAATTTTTTCAAGCCATGACACATGAGTCTGGAAGAGCTTTCAATTAATTTTCCATGCCAAGAAACATGAATGTGCCATATTCTCGGTACATTAAGCGGAACTAAATGAAATAATGCAGACATTATGGTTCATTGCAACAACTAGGTCCCATATCACCTACAATCTTTTCTGGCTAATCAATCTGCCAGCAGTCCCACAAGATTAATTATACTCGTCTGGTCTCCCACTATCTATCCCAAATTCCTTCCCAAGTATAACCTACTTCACTATACATTTATACTTTACCTGCTTTCATTAATTAGTGCCAAGAATACAACTGTTAATTGGAAACATACTCACTTTTTATTTATTTATTTATTTTTTTACAACATTTAGCAATTACAAATTAGACAAACTGAGCAAATGTTAAGCTGATCCATTCATGGGGACTGGGCCCATGGCACTTCATTTCAGAGTGCCATGTAAAACCAAACAATAGCAGGTTATAATCACTGCATTAGGTCTATGTCTAATATGACCTAATACAAAATTCTTATATCTTGCTACTCTGGAGACCTCACAGTATGGCTCTTTTGTTCTTTCAAAAGAGATTTCCTTTGCTAGTTGGAATTTTAGCCCACTCATCTTTACAATGTTTAGTTAATTGGTGTTTTTATACAGAGTTCTCTTAAGATCTCACTTCAGCATCAGTTGTGTTGAGGTCTGGTCTTTGACTGGGTCATTCAAACAACTTGATTCTTTTTTTCCATCCATTTGTTGCTATTGTGCTTGGGTTGCATGACCCAATTTGGGCCATATCAAGGCCATAATAGATACTATATGCTGTAACTCCAGTAGAAATGTTGGTATTTATTTGGGTGTTTTTTTCCTACCAGATTTACTTTCTCTTTTTTTTCCCCTGTAATGTCACCCACAGGTGGAGAACAAAATAACACTTAGAGTAAATCTTTGCTTACAAACATGGGATCAAACTATCCAGATGTCAACTGAATGGGTGATATACATATAACACATGTTGTTCACAGACATACTTTAAATTCAGTGCATGCATGTCCGCGTTCTGCCTATAAATAGTTCTTCATTAACCACAAAGTCAACACTGATTGAAGACATAATGAGAAAATGTCTAAGTCAGAAAACAACCCACTTTATTTATGTCTAATATAGTCTGAATAAATTTCTCATTGCTCTGTTCATGTTAGCAGTAAATCACCTCAGTGAGGTGGTGGAGCTTTATAGTTATGACCCATTACATCTGATTGAAAGTTGGCAGGATTGTTTGGGGTTTTTTTTGTTTTTTTTCCCTGAGACTCGTGCTCTTATTTGACTATGTAGACGTCTTTGCAATAACATTAATGAGGCTGTAGGGAGGCATGCAATTAACAGCCACTCTGTTGACTCACCTCTCCCCTTTTACTTACTAGATTCACTCTTGTGCCTCAATGAATCAGCAATAATGTCTAGTTAGAATACATGCCTAACTCAGAAAAGGAGAGTAAAGGTTTGGCAGCCACGAGCATAATGGACTGTTTCTGTTTCAATCCAGATGATTTCGCATGTTGGTTTGGGCCTGTAATGAAAATGGACATTGTGTATTACAGTTTTATTTCTTATATTGTTCCATAATGGACAAACACAGATACTATGCCACAATCTTTCAGTCTGAATGCTCCAAGTTTTTGTGATCTCCCCAAAAAACCAAAAACAAGCCATCAGCCACTGAGATTCAGCTAGAAGGAAAGTGTTTGAATCCTGTCCCAGATCGTTATTTTTGTATTTATTTTTATACTTTTGTAATGTAATTTTCATTCTCCGTCACTATTTTGTAATGTATGTTTTGCACTAACAATACTGCTAAGGCACAGACAAAGTTAGATTTAGAAATAAGATTGTTTGGTTTAGAAATTTAGCACATGAATTCAATTGTACTCTCTACTATTCTGTATCCTGCAGGTGTGGTAAAGTATGTCATATAAAACCTCTATAGCTGAAAGCACCATCATTTACAGACTAGAGAAACACCAGCACAATCCAATATGCTAGAAGTCATCTGATTTTTGTGAGGAAGTGTCAACTGTATCTTTGCTACAGTAGTGCCAGTGTGTATGTATTTGACAGTGTTAGTCCAACAGCACTGTATATAAACTTGAATCTTTAACCCTCAGTCATTTTTTAAAATGATCATTATCAGAAGGACTAAACAGGATTTTCCTTCCTTCCATGTTTGTCCTCATTTAGTTGTTTTTTTTTTCACTTTCTGTGCAGCGCTCTGAGTGCCAGCAGCAGAAATCTCCAACCTGATGAGTGACTTAATGATGGGGAAAGAGCCAGTGTAAGTAATTAGTAATAGTTTGTTCACCTCAGGTTCCATCTGCTTAAACATATATTTTCCAAGTTTCCTTTTTTGATAAGGAACATGAAGTAGCAGATATGTTTCTACTTTTAAAACCTACAAAAACAGTGTTAGTATGCTCAAAATCTGTGTTGAAGGTTTGCTTTATCAAGCTCTCATGGACTGACATTTTAAAAGCCACTAACTGTTTGTCTAGCCTCTCCTTTCTTCTCTTGAGCTGGAGAGCACTTACACAGATATTCACTGTCATCCAACTTTACTTTCACTGTCAAACCTGATCCCATGCTTCTGCAGCTGTTTTCCTACCTTTTGCACATTTCATCTCTGGCGTGGCTTAAGTATTAGGACAGACCTGAAACTTTGATTCATTTGTGCTCCAAAGAGAATTACTTGCGAGTCAAAAAACTAAAAAATACTCTTCATACTTAACAGTAACATAATCCCGTTGATGTTACTGTATGGTTTAGTGAGTTGGAAAAAAGTTTCCCAGGTTTAATTCTCTATACATTTTAGCCAAGCCAGGGACAGCATTTGCTTTCTGTTTGAGTTTATTCTTGGTGGAAATCTATAGGGGAGATGTGCATTTCTTGTTTTGTTGTGGATCAATTCAATGGCTGAACGAGGGTCTAAGATTTTTACAGAGCTTAAGAAGCAATTAAAGGCAAGCCAAGGAAGAGAGGAAACACAGCACAACCATCCCAACAGACACTGTCAGGATTCAGAGAAGCCAGCTACTTAGTTCAACATGAAATTGACTTTCAGGGAGTCAAGGGGTTTGGTGCTGTTATTTAGCTTTTCATCAATACTGATTTCAAAGATCTAAGCCTTTACTTTGACTTTTAAACAACTAGTGAAAGAGATGCTCTCAGTTTAAAAAAGAAAAATGTGCATACTCAAAGGGCGAGAATATTTGAATCAATTGTCCATGGAAGAAAAAAAAAAGATATGAGGAGAAGCTATGATTTGGGGGGACTTGTGATCTATATTCTGCCCTGGTAGCTTTATTTAAATCCCTGAAAGTGGCAACATCTCTCCTGTAGCATCAGTTTGGTGACATCTATGAGCACCTTGTTGATGGTTCCTCATCTTAAGTAAGTAAGTAAGTAAGTAAAATTTATTTATATAGTGCTTTTCACAGAAAAAAATCACAAAGTGCTTTACAACACAGAAAATGGGAATATAAAAACAATATAACAGTAAATAAAACAATGTAAAACAATAAAACTATAAAAAACAGCATAAGAAGAAATTAATCAAATGCTTTTCTAAATAAAAATGTCTTCAGCTGTTTCTTACACTGCTGCCAGGATAAATGCTTTCAAAAGAATGGACATCATGCAATTTTGATCTGCATTTGTGAATAATGGCACCATGCAGGAGGTGAAGAACAAGAAATTGTTTAACTACCAGACGTGAGTCTTACACTTTGTTGATTTGGACATTTACAGTGCAGGTCTAAAAAAAAAAAAAAAAAAAAAAAAAAAGTGCTGTTAGTATTAATTTGTCACATTAATGTCATCCCGTAACACTAAAATTAGGGCGACCGTAGCCCGTAGCTCAAGAGTCTTGTAATTGGAAGGTTGCCGGTTCGAGCCCCGGCTCCGACAGTCTCGGCCTTTGTGTCCTTGGGCTAGACACTTCACCCGTTGCCTACTGGTAGTGGTCAGAAGGCCCGGTGGCGCCAGTGTCCGGCAGCCTCGCCTCTGTCAGTGCGCCCCAGGGTGGCTGTGGCTACAATGTAGCTTGCCATCACCAGTGTGTGAATGGGTGGATGACTGAATATAGTGTAAAGCGCTTTGGGGTCCATAGGGACTAAGTAAAGCGCTATACAAATACAGGCCATTTACCATTTAAAATTGACCAATTGTTTTTTCCCCACTGTCAGGTAAATTATTCCCTCAGTTTAAATAAGCAGCCCTCCAGGTGGGCATGTCCCAGTGTCATGTCAAAATCATGGATTGGCTGTTGTTTTATCTTTCACATGAAGAAAACACAGGAATATTTTTACCACTTCTGGTGTTTTGCATTTGCATCATGCTCAAGTGTTAACCTGGACACAAGCGTGAGACACAATAAGTAAAGTTCAGGATGTTAAATTGAAGCTGAAGGATGAAAACACAGTGTCCCTTGCCAGAACATCAAGCTGTGTGCAAACAGGACAGGCTGGTGATCGTCCTCTTGCTGCATAGCTCTATCAAATCCTTCAGTCCATGCACGATTTCACTTGACCTCTTTCCTTCCTCCTCTAATTCTCCAATATTAGCTACTGTTGTCTCTGGCACAGTTTATCCACCAGCGTTTGGTATCCGAGCACAGAATATCCAGGTAAGTCAAAAGAGTATTCTTATCAATACAGTTGACACAACAAGCCAGACTTTACTATATAGTGTGATGCAATGATCTGGCATCAACAGTAGGAACGCTTCTGCCTTAAGCAGCCCAGCTCAACTCCGACCAGGTGTGTAAAGGGCCTCAGGTGTGTGATCATGAGGGGGGAGACCTAGGTAAAGCTCAATTTGTTGTTTTTCCATATTTAAGCAGAGGTCTAAAAAAAAAAAGAAAAAACCCACAAAGCAAAAAACCCCCAAAAAACAATGATCAAATAATAAAAAAAAACCCTCAAACAATGTTAATAACGAGGTTCATCACTAATGTAAATTATTTCTTTAAGAAGTCCAGATGTTAGTTTACATACATTCTGATTATAATTAAAGCCTGGTGCACAGCATTATGTCATCTGCTGATATTCTCTTATTCGGGTTATGTAAGTACATTCTATGTCAGTTGCCCAAGCGATTTACATGGATATATTAAATTTATCTTTTCCCAAATCCTAAACTTAAGATATTCAGAGTTGAATACCTTTTTGAAACTCACCTTACAGCAAATCATTTTTACTGAATCTAATAACTGTTAAATAATAAAGTTAAAACCTTTAAGCCCGCTGATGAATCAAATACATGACATAATATCTACTCATCCACTGCAATCACTCCTCTGCCTGTCAGATTCTGGCTCGTGCATTTCTTCTCTATTCTACCCTATTGTGTATCATCAGCCTCAAACCAACCGTCCTTGCTGAAAAGAGTGACGTTCTGGAGCTAATTAGCGGCCCATTACTTATTTAAAGGTATCTTGTTTATGTGAGAGCAGAGGTATAAATTATCCAATAGACAATGTCTTTGGGGTATTTTGTTGAACAGAGCTTTATTAACAGCAACTGTTGAGGGCAGTTTAATGGCATCCCAATTATTTCAGTCCCGAGAAATAATTGGGATGAGTCCCTTGCCAGTTCCAGCCAGAAGCAGCCAGCTAGCACCCATTTAGAGAGGCTAAAGAACTGTAGGACTTAATGACAGTGTTAAAACGATTCTCTTTGGACAGATGTGTCTTTTATTTGGACCAGTGGATAGTTTTATAGCCAAATGAGAACAACTGAGCCAGTGGAGAAATACATTTTATTTGCAGTGCAAGTGAGCACTAACAGATAATTAATTTAAAATAAATGCTGTATTTCTTTGACCCTTCAAGGAATTTCATAGCTTTTAGCTGGATAAAGAACCAATATTCAGGGATATGTAATGTCCCTTGTAACAAATGATAATGGTGTCTTTTAATTTTAGGTTTTGTGTCACAGCAGATTCACAGTATGATTCACTATGTCCAGAAATCTTCATTCTCAGTTTGTCTGTGTGAATTCACCAGTTAACCTTGTGGAAAACATATAGCTGAGTGCTCTCTGAGAGGAGATGAAACACTTCAAGTCTGCTTTTGAAAAATGCTTACAATGCTTCTCGTTCTAGGCTTCATTAAAACAGACTCAGTGACAGAAGTGAAAGGATTTGAGAATTAAAACCAAACAAGTAATTTAAAGGTTTGTATATTTAAAAAGTAACAAGGAAGAACAAAGAGGTATCTTGTATCCATCATCCATATTTTCTTCATTTTAATGCAGCAGTTAAAGCTACAGCAACAGGTACACTAAAACATACTCTTGACTTGTTTTTATAGATCGTAGATGAATATTTGCAGATGGCTTGCAACAAATTGTTTTACATCTTTTCGTAGATATGGAACATTTCTGTGCTTCTACAAAAATGAGTACGTCTCCTGTCTTTGCATCTTTATCTCACCCCGGAGTCAACTGGCTTTCTTTCCACCACCTGTTCTGTCAAAACTCTCGTCTTCTATCCAATATTTTCAATTTCATCTAAAGACTTCAGAGGTCCTCCAAACAGCTGGTGCTGCATCTGCCTCGAAGCAGGAGAAACTGCACACATGCACAATAATGTAAATGATTCACTCCTCCAGCAATATTATTCAGTGTGTTGAATAAAGATCTAAGCAACTGCAATATCATGTTTTGTTTTGTTTTTTTGCTTTTAAGTTGGCATGCTTGATAAATGCGAGGCAGTGCCTCCTTGTATTTTTATCATGCTGTTCCTTTTTTTCCCCCCACATTGATTCACTACACCGTACTGTATGTTGAGTTTCCAATCTTTCTTTCCCAGTCTCAATTTTAGGGACAGCCTCATCAATATTAAATTCACTGACTCACTGTAGGTATGATAACCAAAACACATTAACCACCATGACAGCTGGAACACAAGGCTCAAACGTAGATTAATCAATCATTCGTGGAGCATTGCCAAAATGGCAGCATCCCAAGGCTGTATCCGAATCGCAAAATGTAGACCAATATACTAAAGCACAAATCAATCACAGAGCAAACTAGTGCCTATCTTCAGAAACTCCACTGACAATTAAGCCCTTCCATATGACATTATTCAAAACTGGAAAAAAAAGTTCCCATCCGACCCCCTCAGAATCAGCTTACTTTGTTAGAAAATACCTCTTGAATACGGGGTTCATCAAAAGGAATCATAATTTCATTTCAGGCTATCTTTGGTATAGCTATAAGTAATGGACATAGAAGCTTGCGTTAAATTATCAAATACATGGCTGAATTTAAACAAGTCCTCAATGTGTCCCCCTCTGGACACACAGCATATGTCCAAACCTGTCCCATACTTTTGCAAGCACGTCTGGAGTCACTACAGCCACTGCCGTTGTTATGCTACCTACCAGCAACATGAAATTCATGAATCCCAGCATTTTAACAGTGCATCTTTCAATCATTTAAAAGCTGAAAAAAATTATTTTTGATACACCTTGTATTTATTGAAGCCATGTAAAATTTTACCTTCACACTAAGAATGTCATGGTCCGTGGGAATGTCGGGGGCTTTTTCCACCTGTGGCAGTTGGTCCTCTGTCCATTCCTTAGGGGTGGGGCTTCCAGCACCTTACCTGGGATCCATCTGCAAGCAATCAGTTTCAGCTTTATTTACTGTATGCAAGTTAGCACAGGGTCAACATTGCAATGAAATGTGTCTGAAAGAAGAAAGAAAGTGTACTTTATTGATCACCGTGGGGAAATCCCTCTCTGCATTTAACCCATTCACTCAGTGAAGCAGTGGGCAGCCATTGGGCGCCCGGGGAGCAGTGTGTAGGTACAGTACCTTGTTCAGGGGTACCTCAGGGTAGCTGTTCAGGGGAATCGAACCCCCGACCTTCCGATCATAGGGCCACCACTCTACCTACTGAGCTATTGACAAGCAGAACACAAGTCTCCCAGCGGTATAACCTGGAAACTCTCACGGACTTCCTCAGCGCTTTCAAAGCACAGACCTGCAAGTAAGGAAAACAAACTCATCAGCGAATTCTTCTCAGTTACCTGCTTCTAACTCAAACAATAACGCCTTCTCCGTCCGTAGCAGAATTCCTCTCGTTCCTCCATCCCTCGCCATGACCTCCTGTTTCGCGATCCAGTTTCCGAGGGCCACCCTTTCCTGCTCCAGTCGCCGCTTCCCCATTGCCATATCTAACCAGAATCACATTCCCTAATGTTTCCTGCTGCTTAATAAAGACTCTTGTAAATAGTTACACTATGAGTTTTGGTGTCGGTGTTTGGGTCCACCCCTTGTGTGAACCTTCGGTTCATGAAGGGGTAAGACAGAGTGTTATAAAGGTGTAGGCGTGTTATAAGTCCAGATTTGCTAACAGTCTGGACCAGTGCAAAACACTATTGATATTAAAAACCTACTAACAATGCAGGAACTCAGCATCACTAAAGGTAAAGACAAACAACTTTATTAACTGAGCAACGCATTTCAGCTTGTGGCCTTCATCAGGGTCATAGTAACATATAAACCAATTTGTGTTTAAATAAAGGACAGAACACAGAAAAAAGGGGAAAAAAATTTAAATGAACCAATCACACCTTAATAAGTAAACCACCTGACGTATAACAGGATGGTATTGGTTGATAGGGTAATTGGTTAAGTCACAGCCCAAGTGAATACTGGACTAGACCATTAACGATAAAAACGGCGGGGGGGGAGAATATTCCCCACCTATCTCTTAACATAATACATATGAGAAATACACAAAAAGAAAGAATGTTAAAATTATACAAAAAAATAGTAAACTGATTACAAGAGAATTAAAAAAGAATTTAAAAAAAGAAGTCAGTACAACAGATTGGAAAACAAGACACCGCACACGGAATCACATTTGTGAAAAGGTCATTTATGCCTCTAGGATGCAGACTTATAAGAGTTGTCTAGAATGCTTCTCTTTTTTGCTGATAAAATAAATAAATAAATATTACCCATGTGAAAATAAGAGACAAGGCAAAATAACTGGCTAAAAATAATAAAATCATAAAAGGTACAGTTCACAAAAACTCACTGACAGAAAAATTGTCATTCATACCTCTAGGATGTAAACTCTTAAAACGGGATATCCAGAATGCTTCTCTATTTTTCTGCATAAAATTAATATTACCACCTCTTTGGGAGAGTTTAAGGACATTAATGCCTAGAAAGAATAAAGGTGAATTATGGTGTTTATCATTCAAATGTCTTGCAACGGGACTGGTTAGATCATTTCTCTTGATCGAACTTCTATGTTCATTAATTCGATCTTTCAGACGGCGGGATATTTTTCTCACTGTATCATGTAGATTACATTTTTAGTTCTGCATGTAATCAAGCCCTTAATGGCAAGTATTTTTAAAAGGTCAAAACTTTGGAGAACATTTAAATTAATTTAAATGAATGTAATTTACATTTTGAGTACAGCGACTAAGACCTCAGTCACACAAGCGTAGAGACTGCACAACCACCATTTGCTAGGGAAAAATATGTTTTCCATGACTGGTTGGCAAGTGTTTGCTGGTCTAGAGACTAATCAGTGACCCCCTGGTAAGCACAGGTTGCTGGAAAAAAATTTTGGTAGTCACAAGGGAAAACTGGCCACAAAGAAGTATAGCTATTGACGACAGGACACCATAACCTGTCTGCAAACACTCAGCGCCTACTTGCTGGCTCGCTACTGTGAGTAGTCTGATGTTCACTGTACCTTACTGCTGCAACCAAAATGCCTATAATTAATATTTATATGAATTTTTACTAAATTAATCTTATAGAACAGAAGAAAATATATAAGTAGCAGAACCCTACTGCTTCAGTAGCTGCTACATCCTTTGTAACCTTTTAATACTGAGCTGTCAGACTAAACATAATGGCTGTCATATTAAGGACAGATCAATCAATCACAATCTACCACCCTCTGCTCTGCACATCCAAATCACAAGTTCAGTTCACTTGATAAATTGTACGGCAGTGAAAAACAAATGAGGAGCCATGGTAGGAAGGAAAACAGCCACAAGTACAGGATGACATCCAAGTCTAAGACATAGTTCTCTTAATGACATCACAAATCTCCTACACTGAAATGCATGCACACACAGACTTTTTGGAAGCAATGACAGAAAAAGCAACTGACACAAGTCTTTGGATTTTCAGTAGGGGTGGGGGAGTGAGCTTACATTCCTGTTTCCTGTCAGGCTACAGGAGGAAGCTGGGGAACTGGGCTAAGACAGTGTGATTGAGCTGATGTGACATCCACAAGGTCAATTCTCACTCCTTTCATGCTGTGGCAGCATTCTTAGTGTGATAGGAAGTATTCACATCCAAAATAATGTCTAACTACCTGGTCTTCAGGGGCAGGCACGGTCTGATGGATGGAAAAGCCCAAGAGCGCCAAGTAAGGTAAAAAGCATCAACATAAGCACAATTAACTGAACTTTACTCACTTAAGAATATCATTAGTGCACCCAGACCATGGGAGTACTTCAGGGAATCCTTGAAAGTTTATATTCCCACGTCTTTAATGATATCTTAAAAGGGAGAAGTTCAAAGATTCTGAAGCCAAAAAACACAAGGGATGAATCTAATTATGCTGCGTGTCTGTTTTCAAAGAAACTGGCTTAAAACACCACCAAAAACCACTACCAAACCCAAATACAAACATGCAAAAGTGCAAAACAGGAGTCCTTGCTTGAAGAGCGGTTATGGCTTCAATGCAATGCAAGAAGGATGAGCCTCTTTATAACTTGTTCTTCTAGTTAGGTTGCACACAAGCAACCAAATATCCTTCCAAATTCAACCTCAGAAATTGCTGCTGGAATATCTAAAGGTGACTGATAGACAAGCTTACAACCCCTTTTAGTCCATTTGGTTTCAAATCATTTAGCATAAAGAGACAAAAAAGCATGCTTAATCCAGCCGTGCCTGGGTTTTTAAAGACCTCTAACATACTGAATGTCAAACGATTACCTGCATTTTCAATAATTACCTCTTAGCGTTTCTTTTCCAGACCACAAATCCACTCTTTAGAAGCATATAGAGACAACTTCGTAAAACGAGTAGCTTCTAGACTAACAAATACAGTTGCAATGATGCAAAAGTTTTTGAGTTATGTGCAGAATGGGTGTGCAGAAACAAAACATCAAAATGTGCCCCCCACCCCCCAGACATCACTTTGAGCAGTAGAGACATGGACAATACTTTTGATTCTTGTTGCACTAAAGGACAATTATTCTAAGGTACAGTGCTAATTGCAACCAAGCCAGAAATGCCTGTTGATTGCACAGCATCAACTCTTTGCATGCATCTACAAAGACAGCATGCTAACACAAATCAAGTAGAGAAGAGTGCTGTGCAAGCTGAGTTTATGCTAACCCCAGCCAAGAAGCCTGAGCCTGATCTTCAGCAGGTAACAGTTACAGTGATACACGCAGTCATTCTTGTATCACTACAATTTCAATCGCTACTATTTCTACTCATCAAAAGAACTCAGTTTGCTTGTTTGCCTGTTTGGGCTGGCTTTCCTATTTCCTGTCGTCTTTATGTTCACACTTACACACTATAAAAATTATAACTATTGTTTTTGTCCTCATTAGATAAGACAGTGGTAAATGTTCTGCCGGTGCACTGCTATAGTTAAAAGAAGCATTTGATGTTGTGGACTACAAAATTCTGATTGACAGCAACCTGCTAATTCACCCTCATGGCAGAGTGAAATGGGCATTCTCCCATTTGTCCATTCTACTAGGACAAATACTATAGCATCACAGTCCACTCATCCAATTCAGGGTCGCGGTTGGGCTAGAGTCTATCCCAACTGTCTTAGGGCGAGAGGCAGGGTACACACTGGACAGGTCACCAGTCTGTTGCAGAGCTAACACACAGAGAGAGAGAGAGACAACCATTCATACTCATATTCACACCTGTAGGCTATTTAGAATTTCCAGTTGACCTAACCCTACTAACTGCATGTCTTTGGACTATGGAAGGAAGCCAGAGTACCCTGAGAGAACCCCCGCAAACACAGGAGGAACATGCAAACTGAAAGTCCCTGGCCTGCTGGTGATATTGAACTCAGGAAGTTCTCGCTGTGAGGCAACAGTGCTAACCACTGCACCACCGTGCTGCCCTTCATGGTCACGTTAGCAAATATATGTTTGACCTGACAATTGACAAAGAGATCTGAACCTGATGTTGAATAAATGGCACTGCATTTGAGGCAAAGAAACAAGGAGATGGTGTAACGGTAAATCTTTCTACAACTCAGAGCTTATGCCCGCCCAAAAGCAAGCACAGCCATCACCTTACACCTAATCATCTCAGCATGAAGAAGTGTGCAAAGATTCACAACTTATTTATGTTCAGTTCAGCTATGATAGCCATCGAATAAAGTGGCCATATGTGTGGGTCAGGTCTTTATGAATTCCTCATGGTGACTGAACCTGGCAGGGGAGGATTTATCCGTGAAAACAGATGGGCAGGAAAAGAAGGAGGGAGCCATCAAGCTGAGTGAGCCCTGCTGGGCGCCTCCTTATGGCAGAATGAATTACCAGAGTCTGGCAATGCTTAACGTCAGAATGCAGCACATTATCCCTGACTGATTATTTTTATATTGAATAGACTGAACCAAATTAAAAAGTGCACAGACAAAGTTAGAATAACACTGAGCAAAAATACATAGTAGAGATATGCAAGTTTTTGCAAGAATCTTTGAACTGACTGACAGCTTGAAATATGGATTTTATGCTTCAGTCAAGTTAACAGATATTTTCTATGAAGTTCGGATATCCCATTGACCAGATTAAGGTAACACTATATTAAAGAAACTGCTTTTTTTTTTCATATTTCTAATTGTTTGGCATGCATTGATAATATTCACCAAAGACCTATGATCTCATAAGACCAAAATACAAAATACAAAATAAGGGTGAGATAAATTCACAAAAATCTTGTAAATAACCGGCCTTGTTCTGAAATAAATACATGATGCTAGTAAATATTAAAAACTCCAGAAAATAATTAATATTTTATACAGAAATTCTGACTTATGTCTTCGCCCTTGAGCAGGTGTGCACTACTGTAAGACCATAAATAATCATTTTTTACCATGAGTAATGAGTTATTTGGCCTACAAAACATGACAAAAGAATGAATAATGTCCGCCATAGTTCTCCCAGATGGCATTTTCAAGCCCAGGGCAACATCTTCAAATT
This sequence comes from Aulonocara sp. 'chitande type north' Nkhata Bay, assembly GCF_057382095.1. NCBI lineage: Eukaryota > Metazoa > Chordata > Actinopteri > Cichliformes > Cichlidae > Aulonocara > Aulonocara sp. 'chitande type north' Nkhata Bay. The sequence continues at coordinate 23,853,782 of NC_141353.1, read as the reverse complement.
GCTTGTTTTGTCCAGTTGATGTAAGACAGGGAAAATAAGAAAAAAAACCTGTTGATCCAGGATAGAAAGTGTGAATAGCAACGCATAAAAAACATTTTTTAGGAGTTTTGAAAACTACTGCCACAATTGCGTTATCAAGAAGTCCCAACAACTATTAGGGACGCCTGGGAACGTTTAGCGCTGTTGCATCCTAAATAAGCGTAGTCGGTACCTTTGTAGCTTCCCAGGTTACCAGCGAACTGTTGTTAGTGTTAGACTGTTCTCAGTAAAAGTTGTATTGAGGAGCAGGGATAAACACCCTCATACAGAAGAAGACACCAAAATGGACCAAACTTCAGCCAAAATGATGCCTGAGATGAGCCCATCCACAACACATATTAGCAATAAATATGTTGTTTTGTGGTTTGGATTAACTGCTATGACAATGTTAACTACTGCATACTATTTGACACTGGTCAGATTTACTAGAACACCAAATTTGTTTCACCTATTAAGACATGTCAGTATGTAACCTGTGAAAAAGGGCTATTTCCTTACATGAAAGGCTTTACCCAGATGTTTCTCCTGCAGCAACAAAGCTGTAAGTATAGTAGACTGGCCAGGCAGGACTGCGTTACCATTCAGTCAGTGCTAGCTATGTGGTTCGATGATGAATAGTAGCCAGTGGACCAGCAAGTTCAAGTTCAAGTTCAACTTTATTGTCACTTCAACCATATACAGTTTAAAAATACACAGTGAGGCGAAACAACGTTCCTCCAGGAACCAAGGTGCTACAAGACAAGTTAGTGCAAAAAAATATATATATATATATATAATATATCTAGTAATAATATTGTGCAAAAGAGCATTTACAGGTTGGTGTGTGCGATGGTTTGGTGGTGTAGGTCAGTGTGTTTGCGCTTTGTGTTGGTTAGTCAGTCCAGTCTCAATGTTTTGAGGTATTTGAGTTAAGCTGAGTGATAATGTTAGTGTATGTGTGTGTGTGCGTGTTTATCAGCCAGTCCCTTTTTGCTGAGGAGACGGATGGCTTGTGGAAAAAAGCTGTTGCACAGTCTGGATGTGCGTGCCCGAATGCTTCGGTACCTTTTTCCAGATGGCAGGAGTGTAAAGAGTGTGTGAGAGGGGTGAGTCCGATCAGCCACAATGCTGGTGGCTTTGCGAATGCAGCGTGTGGTGTAGATGTCCTCAATAGAGGGTAGAGAGACCCCGATGATCTTCTCTGCTGTTCCCACTATCCGCTGTAGGGTCTTGCGGTCTGATATGGCACAGCTCCCAAACCAGACAGTGATGCAGCCGCTCAGGATGCTCTCAATAGTTCCTCTATAGAAGGTGGTCAGGATCGGTGGTGGAAGCCGGGCCTTTCTCAGTCTTCTCAGAAAGAAGAGACGCTGTTGGGCTTTCTTGTGCAGGGAGCTGGTGTTGAGGGACCAGCCGAGGTCCTTCTCCAGGTGTACACCCAGGAATTTGGTGCTGTCAACGATCTCCACAGAGGAGCCGTTGATGCTCAGCGGTGAGTGGTCGCCTCGTGTCCTCCTAAAGTCAACAACCATCTCTTTTGTCTTGTCAACATTCAGAGACAGGTTGTTGTCCTTACACCAGTCCGTTAGTCTCTGCACTTCCTCTCTGTACGCTGACTCGTCGTTCTTGCTAATGAGACCCACCACGGTCGTGTCATCAGCGAATTTAATGATGTGATTTGAACTGTGTGTTGCTACACAGTCATGAGTCAGCAGTGTGAACAGCAGAGGACTGAGCACACAGCCTTGTGGGGCCCCAGTGCTCAGTGTGGTGGTGCTGGAGGTGCAGTTCCCGATCCGTACTGACTGAGGCCTTCCGGTCAGAAAGTCCAGGATCCAGTTGCAGAGGGAGGTGTTCAGGCCTAACAGGCTCAGCTTTCCGATCAGTTGTTGGGGGATGATCGTGTTAAATGCTGAGCTGAAATCTATGTACAGCATTCGGACGTGTGAGTCCTTCTTGTCCAAGTGTGTCAGGGCAAGATGGAGTGCAGTGGAGATGGCGTCGTCCGTTGAGCGGTTATGGCGGTATGCAAATTGCATTGGGTCCAGTGAGGGGGGCAGCAGGGTCTTGATGTGTCTCATGACGAGCCGTTCGAAGCACTTCATGATGGTGGGTGTAAGTGCGATAGGGCGGTAGTCATTGAGACAGGACACAGAAGACTTCTTGGGCACGGGGACGATGGTGGTGGCCTTGAAGCACATGGGGACAACGGCACTGCTCAGAGAGATGTTGAAGATGTCGGTGAGAACATTTGCCAGCTGATCAGCACATTCTCTGAGCACTCTGCCTGGGATGTTGTCTGGTCCAGCAGCTTTACGTGGATTGACTCTGCGTAGAGTTTTCCTCACCTCAGCTGTAGTGAGACACAGGACCTGGTCGTTCGGAGGAGGGGTGGTCTTCCTCGCCGCCACGTCGTTCTGCCTGTCGAACCGAGCATAGAAGTTGTTAAGCACATCTGGGAGGGAGCCGTCACTGTCACAGGCAGGTGGTGTCGTCCTGTAGTTAGCGATGGCTTGTAAGCCCTGCCACATGCGTCGTGTGTCGCCGCTGTCCTTAAAGTGGTTGTGGATTCTCTGGGCGTGTGCGCGCTTCGCCTCTCTGATGGCCCATACAAACACACAAGACTTATCTGTTTAAAAAGAAAAAGCTGTTCCCTCCTTTGGGAATAAGCAAGAATGCTGTTCTGGCATTTTTCACTACACTCCTGGATAATTTAGTACCCTGTTAGTGAATTATGTGCATATCTCTGCGTGTTACACGACACGTATTCTAGTTTTCTGTTACACAATACAGAAACTATAAATAGTAATAAAGCCAATGTGAGAAAACAAATCTATAACTGACATTGAATTAGTACATGGACTGTGTTTTACCTGTAAAACCGCATAACGTGTTGAGCAAACAAAAATCACACAAAATGTGCAATTATAAAATATGTTATATTCTCACTAAACTGTATTATGCATTATATATGTTATATATGTGCTACTTTAAACTGTATGGAAAACATCTGAGCATGTATATGTAAATTCTAATTTGCTTTTTTTGCCTTTCCTTCATGTGACTAAACAAAATTTGTTTATTCCATCGTAACCAATTTTAGCAAGCTGTTCCCTCAGCTGTAATAGCCACACAATTATTAAGGGTAGATGGATGCCCAATAACAGAGACTACTCCTCACTGAGCCCAGGAGATTAAAAAGAGCAAAGAAAAAAGGTAAGGATGAGAAACAGGAGCAGAAGATCACATTTCCTGTCTACTGTATGCCATTCCACTAACATATAGTAGATAACATTGAAAAATGCTTTCACCTCCAAGATCAGAGATGCAATTATTTTCAGAATCCAATGTCAAGTTCTTGTCCATCTCTCATTGATGACCTAAGGCAAAATACTAGGCCTGCAAATGTGCACTGCATGAAACTAAGATAGTATAGAATACATAAAATATGTTTCTGTTGCTTATTTATTGAGTTTCTAATGTATTGTTACAATTACAGCTATAACAGTTTTCCATGTTAAGACTTTTTTAAGTTAGTGTTACTTTTTCAAACTTTAGTTAGCATGTAATTCTGTATAAATTCTACCCAGCATTAAACAAAATTAGCAACAGTCCTCAAATGAAGGTGCGCAGGTGGTTGGTTTGAGTCTATGATACATGGCAGATTGCTGTGGCACTGCTCCAAACATTTTCAGGCTTTTAAGAAGACTAAGTGTGAAGTGTGAATATCTTGCTTTAAAAAAATAAATTAAAAAAATTAGTGAGAGAAACTAGCTGAGATGTTTACCCTGTCCACAGAACAGTCAGAAATAACTTACATTTCTTGGTGAACATAACTCATTATTTCTTAGTGATTTGTCTGCCAAATTCAAACAAACTGAGAGTTAAAAATGTCCAAATTCATTAAACTCCAATAATATGAGAGGTGTGGCTTGTGTTAACATGAAATTTCCCTAGCATCCATAAAATAGAGGATTTACAAAGTTTAGCAAAGTTGGAATTTAGCAGGAAGTTAGCTGGCTAATTTCCATCTAAATATCATGATCTTGATGTATTTCTAAAAAAAAAAACATAAAACACACAACATGGCTATAATTTTAGACATAAATAGTAGGGGTGCAACGATATTCGTATCGATATTGAACCGTTCGATACAGTGCTTTCGGTTCGGTACACATATGTATCGAACAATACAAAATTTGTAATTTATTTTATCAACTTTCCTTCTGACGATGCTGTCTGTGTTGAGCGCTCAGTGAATCTGCATTCGACTGCTCCGCCTAGGGTCGACAGTGCAGCCTAGGCGGAGTAGTCGAACGCAGATTCACTGAGCGCTCAACACAGACAGCATCGTTGGAAGGAAGAACGCAGGGCAAGCTAGCGAGACAGAAGTTAAGCTCTCCTTACAACATGGACCTCCCCCACCCTCATTCAGATCTGGCGTTTGGAATTATTTTGGTTTTCATGTGACGTATGACCCTGAAGGTAAGCGAGTCATGGACTAAAGTAAAACAGTATGTTGGATGTGCCATGCAATGCTCAATTACATGGGTGGGAGCTAGTGTGTTAGCGCAGTTAGCTCATTAACGTGTTGGCCGTCTAGCCCCATGCACGGGGCGATCGGCAGTAGCTCGTTAACGGAGATTTGCCGTGTTGTGGCGTTAAGGTCATTTCAACGAGATTAACCTGAAAGCACTAGTGGGAACACAACGAATATGACTGCACATTTACGCCGACATCATCCTAGTGCAAAGACAAGTGGAAGCAGAAAAAAAACAAGCAAGCATGCTACTAACTTTAGCCGAGTCATTTAGACAGCTGTTTAATATGCTGCTGAGAATATAGCCCAGAAGAAGCGGATAGTATAGCTTTTATTTTGGAAAGAGACATTTCTCTGTAATAAACTCTCTTTTCCAAAGATGAGTGATTCCTCAATCAGATACAGGGCTCGCAATATCGCTAGCCCGACGTCCCAGGGCTAGCGATTTTTTCAGTCGGGGTACCAAAATCTATCTCTGCCCTGCTCGTCGGGCTTTTGTAGGAAGGAAAAATATATGTCAATGCTTTTGCATTCTTTCGGAAATGTAGCTGGGTAATTATGTCATTGGCATCGGTGAGCCACTGTCAATATGTGACATATTGAAATCGCGTTTGAATTTGCGCTTGTTTTTTTGCTTTCACTTTGCAATCGCACGAACTGTGTATAGAGAGCGACAGCACTGATCTGTGAGTGATGATAATTTGTGCACCAATTCCTCTGACATCGTCTTATTAATCGTTAGCTTACTATGCAAACATGACAAGTGAAATCTCCCGCAGCAAGCTTAAACATGTGAGAGGTTGATCGCGCAGAGAATCGCTGAGCTTATGTGAGTGCGTGTGTAAAAGCAGCAGGATATATATTTGACTACGATGACCTGGATGACTGAGAACCTTCACAGACAGATATATATTTTAGTTCTGCTGAGCCAAATAAGACAGGTCAGGGTGAAGAAGTGACAGCCAAAGAAAAGCTTACCACAAAACGGAGAAGTTATGACAAATCAGACTATAAGGCAAAAAGAAAGTGCAGCTTTATGGTTTCATGGACAAAAGAATTTCTGTGGCTGCAATATGACGAGCTAAATAACCAGGGCTGCACATAAGTGGTCCGCAGGTGCGCATTCGCTCTCAAAATAAAAAACACGCACAAGGGTTAGGGTTAAATTTAAAAACTGTACTTTTGAGTTAAAATATATATTTATAATTTTAATAAATGACAAATTAAAAAGGCATGAACATTTTTTTGTATCGAAAAAATATCGAACCGTGACACCAAAGTATCGAACCGAACCGAACCGTGAATTTTGTGTATCGTTGCACCCCTAATAAATAGAGATGTAAAACTAAAGATCATCGATGTTAATGAATGGGGGTTAATGAAGTTGGGCAAGCTGACATTTAATGACATGCTAGCTACGGCGCTATGGTTCGGCTCTAAACACAATACCACAAGGAAGATCGAGGATGAGAGTAATACTGTTCTAAAAGTTCATGTTGCAGAGCAAAGACACCTTCGGCCAAGAAAGATTTCTGAGAAGAGCTCGGCCACAACACGAGATGAGTCATTAATATATTTCTTTATGGTTTGGATTCATTCAGGGAGAGCAGAAGCAAATGGATGGTTTGGATGGTTTGGATTCATCGCTGTGAAAACGTCCTGTTCTTACAGTTAATATTCACACTCACTTATTGGCCTCACACTGATTAATTTCTAAAGTTTGCAAATATTTGGTGTTCAGGACACTGCAGAGACTGCTTAAAGATGATCCTCAAGTGCATATTGTGCATATGGTATAATGTATCTTATTCATTTATTTATAGAGGTTTTGACTAAAATATTTAATTTTTCTATTCATGAAAGCAGAACATCGTGGATAAAAATGCAAAAATCAACTGTTTTATTTCCTTCTGGTTTCTTTTAATTGAAAAACAAACAGATTCAGTTTTTCAATTCAACAACTGACTGCACAAAATATAAACAGTCCTGTTTTTGATATTAACCCTTTAAGACCTACCATAGAACCAAGTCCGCCAGAGCTTATATTATATTTTTACATGCTGTGGAGCCATTTTTGGGAGCATTTCAAGTTGCTATACATCAATACAACCATTATAGCCCAGATTTTTATAATATGTATGCATTAAGTGCATAGAAATTACATAAATTGCAAAAAAGTGCAATAAACTACAAAAAAATAGAAAATCGTTTTTGTTTTTTTTGACATATATATTTCTAGTTAGAGAAATTTAAGAGGCTTATCTCTCAAAAGTGTAAATACAAAAAAGTTGCACAAAATAGTTTTCCACCACAGGAAATTTATTTTGAGTGTCTTCATAGTTATATTTTTGAAATACACCAATTTTTATATACTGCAGGAAAAACGAAAATAAATATTATAGTGCAAATTTGCAAAAAAGCAGCATATGCATCAAAATAAACTATTTCCAGCAGTGGAATATGAGTCCTAAGCATCCCAGAAACGACACATAAAGTCATAAAATCAAAGATAACTTTTAAAAACACCAGTATAGGCTCATGAGGCCCTGATGGTAAAAAACTACATTTCCGCAAAAATGACGTCACTTCCGGTTTAGGGCAGGTAATGGCCGACATGCGAAAGTTTGCTCTGACGTCTATTCCAACGTAGGAAGTGTTATGAACAGCTGATCGGATCGGCAAAGCCTGTTTCTGGATTATTATGTCTTTGTTGCTGCAAGCGCTTTTTATGCAGTTTTTGCAAAGCTATATGTGGAAGGAAACCGGGACAAGCAGATGGCATAAGATGTAAGTACAACTCCTCCGGTTTCATATACAAAAAAAAATTATTGCGCTAGCTTATGTGGTTGCAGTGCTGCCGCAATTTAAAAATTGTTACGCAAAACAGAGCGTGCCCGCTCAGACCGGTTTTAAAGGGTTAAGTGATGTCCAGTATGAAGCTTTTCATGCATTCTATGTATTTGTGTCTTAATAAAAAATGTATAAGAAAGGAATGACCTTACTTTGGTCTAGTATTTTGTGCAAAAACCACAAAGGCACGAAACTGCAAAAACCTTCTCTGCACTATGTGTACCCTTCCCTCCTTCCCTCCTTCCCTTACCTGCAAAACCAATATTCTCACAGTACGGTCAAATATACGCGAGACCCTGAGACCCTTGGGGGCTCCCTAACAGAAGTGTGATTCAGCATGAGATTGCGAGATTAATCTTGATTTAGAATAAAAGAAAAAGGAGTCAATACCTTTTCTTTCACTGGGGGCTAATCAGAAGTGCAGGAGGCAGAAAGTGACACACACAGACACTCAGACACTGCAAAACTCTGTCGTCTGTAATCTAATTTCAGCCACGGCATGCTAATTCATCACAATTACCTACTCAGCCTGGATGGTACCATTAGAAATACATTGTCTGCATTACCACAGAGAGAGAGAGAGAGAGAGAGAGAGAGAGAGAGTGAGTGAGTGAGTGAGTGAGTGAGTGAGTGTGTGTGTGTGTGTGTGTGGTCATGTGGGAGTGCATGCAAACTTGCGCTTTGATGTCTGTTTGCAGACTGTTTCATATTCAGTTACATTTTCCTTACATCCTGAAGACTCCTGCATTTTTGTCAATAATCGCTAAGATCACATGCAGACAGATATTTGTGGTATTTAGATTATTAGCACCTTTATTAGAGCAGGGCTAAAAAAAAAACAGCAGCAGAAGTTAAAAAAATCACATAGAATTATAATGCTTAAATTGATTTCTTTAAACTTTGTACAAGGTTATTGTTGGCATTACACTGCGTGGATATTACCAAGCCTGAGGTAGTTCACTTAGACCCTCATTGTAGCTGTACAACATCATACCACTATGGGATTGTGCACAAGCTAAAAGGGTCTGATTGAACCAAAGGATATGAGGAAAATATACAAAGATTTCCTTTTATAACTTTATATCAGTAAAAGCTAAGTAGATTTTTCAGGTAAACTAAAATCATCCTAACTGGCATCATAAACTACAGAGATTGGTTCTGGTAAACATTTATTTTCAGAGATGTATAAATGAATTGTATGATGTTTTGAAATAAGATAACCACTTCTTACAAGATTTGCATTCTTAATGGCCTTTTGGATGTTTGTTTTACATTTGCACCTTTCTGATTGGTTTCTGAACAATAGAAGACGATTACCATGCAGCATTTTGCAAACTAAGCAAATGTTTTGTAGCTTGCAGAAAATGGAGTAAGCTAAATGTACCTGCACATAAAAAGCCAATCTAAAACACCTAAGTTAGTCCTCATTCAAATAGGTGTGTAGGCATGTCTACAACCATCTGGCAACTACAAAATATTTTGTGATCAGTTGGTAAGAGGTTTTTTTGTTCGTCATTAGCAAGGAATTGGTTGCAAAGAGATATATTGAGCTGCACCAAAAACTTCCTTGCCTTTTTCACTATCAGGTTGCCTTGGTCACCAATAATCTGCCTACTTATCTACAAAGCTTTCACAAAATACTTGCCAAAGTGGTAATGAAACAGAAATAAGTGATGAAAACCAGAAATAAAACTAGAAAAGCTACAAAGAAGATGACTTTTGTGTGGCTCTTGCATTGCTCTGAGGAAAAAGCTCCACAGAAATGTAATTGTTGTACAGAAATTGACCTGAAGATGTAACGTTGTAGAAGTTGCTCTAATAAGACTTAATTATCATACACAAAGACATAACATTTTGAAACCTAGCAATGAATTATAACACTGTCTTATCCTGTGCTGAAATTCAGATTTTGATCCACCTATATTTTTAAATAAACCTCCATCCACAGGGAATACTTACCAGGGCAGGACAACTCTGATGCATGGGCCATCGGACAAGCAAATACTTCAAAACTTTTGTGCTTGTTTGACAAAAAAGAAGCACCGCAGTCATACGGGCTTGCTTCTGCATGCTCACACGCACACACACTAATGCACTGCTTAAGTAAATTTACAGCACTTGCGAAACCTGGAGTAACCTCTCAGAGAGGAGCAGTGAGGAGTGACACTAAGTCTGGGGTATTAGGTAACGTCATTAGTGCTCACACTTCATTAGGCAGAGACAAAAAGAGCGAGATGGAAGAGTGTGGAGGACAATGTGTCAGTCAGTGTACATCAGCTCAGCTGGACAAGGAAGTGATCCACATGCTATAACCTCAAACCCACGATATACAAGGACAGTTATATCAAATCATGCCATGTTTCACATTTTTAGCTAAAAGATATTGCAATATGGTGTCTCCTGCTGACTTGTTGGTTCCCTACTAAGTCCATCACAAGGTGATAAAATGACTCAGGCATGAGTCGAAAGGAAAGGACGGTGTGTTTTGACAAACACACAAACTTAAACTGTGGAGTGTAGCATTTAATTGTATGGAGAAATGGCTAAATAAAGGAGCTAATGCACAGCTACATTAGTTTGGTCAGTATAGATTGGGTAAAAATCCTGTAACCCTTTGAAGCCACATTTGAAAGGAGTTTTAATGATGTACATTGTTCACTTAAAAGGGGTCACAATTCATCAAACAATGCTATCTCTGTCTCTCTCTCCTTTATTTTAAATATGGACCAACTAGTCCATTTGACTCTGATCAGCTAACTGTTGGGGATTAATAGTTTTGCTGTAATGTCTCAGCACTCAAAAGCTTCAAAGTCCTCAGTCCTAAGCATTAAAACCTTTCAAATTTCTGCTGCAGTATTACACAACAGGATCAGTTTTCTTCAGTTTGGTACAATTTGAAGTGGTCGACTGGCCATTATTCAAATAAATTCTCTCAAATGTATGCAATATACGAGAAAAAAAGAAAAAAGAAGAAGAAAAATCTGAAAGCCATTTTGAATGATCATGTTTAACAATTATGGAGCATTGCTAGAATATGTTCCTTAGTGATACAGTCTTTCTTTGATAAGTAACTCAATGCACCGAATAGCATGTAATCCAAATTCATTTAGTCTTTATTCCTGAGAAATGTACAGGCCTCTGGAGTGTATGAGCATTCCTAGGAGCACATTACATTAAAGTACCTGCAGCTGGAGGGACATTCTGCTGTGATTGGTGGTTACGGTTAGGTTGAGTGAGTCAGCAGTTTTTGTAATCCAGAACCAACCTTGTAAAATTCTGTATTTCCTACTTGGATTACAACCAAAATTCCAAACTTCTACCACAAGACTTGATTTTATAAGAAAATTGGCATTTAGCAAATAATAGCATTGTTGTCATTCCCTCTATACCTTTCCATCTGGAGTTTGCGAGAGATCGAAATGGAATACGTCAAACACATAAAAAAAAAGGATGTTAATTTTTGACACAGAAAGCATCAGTGCCTGTGTTATCGGCATCAAATGTCTGCCTCAACATGTTGCCCTGGGATACGTGTTAATGTGTAGCTGGAAGGCAGATGTGAGCAAGAAAACGGAGACAGCGAGGCTTTTGTCACACGAAACAGAATACACAAGCAAAGGGAGAAAAGATAAGAGAAAAGCTATTAGATGGGGGAAAGTATTAGGTAATGACCTAATAACTCTAGAGTGCTGCAATAATACAGTTTGATTACAGAACTCTCACTTGTTTACTAGACCATGTGCAGAGGCATATTTTACACATTCAAACTAATACGTCCTGAAGACAATATAACCATGATTAGCCAAAAACAGGTGATAGTAGATAAGTGTAATTACCAAGACAGCAAAGATTGAAAACACATTTTTGCAACAAAAACAATGCTCTACACATATCCTTCAAGCCAGATGCAGGTAATCTGTTCGTTTATATGGTAATCTTTGTATTGATTGTTTTAAGCCATGTAACCTGGCTGGTATTTGACAGATAACATTAATACTAAAATTACTTTTATGTTACTTCAGCATTACCTTCCGGGGTACCGTCCTAATGTACATCTAGTTTCATCACGTCTCACATGTTCTGTCCTTTCCCATCCTCTGTTTTTGCATCACCCTGTCTTGTCTCGAGCTATCTTGTCTCACCTAGTTACATCTTTTCCTTCCTTTGGTTTTATTTGATTGTACAGCTCTTTCCCTGCAGCATCCAAACATCAGTTTAAATTTAACTGCATCTGAAAAATAGCACAACTAAAAGCAACTGATTAACATAGTCTGAGAGGAAAGTTTGATTTCTTGACAAGCAAGTTAAAGACGACCCTTTTATTGTTCCATGTAGGAAATTTTGGGCTGACAAAATAACAAGGAAGTTTTGTCATAAGTCTGCAGGCTAAAGGAGTTGAAGTGTGAATAAAGGCAAAGTTGACTAGGTCTGTATAACATTCTCCTTGGCTACAGGTATTTTCATAAATATTTATGCCTTAGCTTGGCAAAAGCTGCGATCACTTATTCTGCCAAGCATTTGTCAAACTAAACATGCTGATGCATTAAGTAGATCGGGAAACATTTGCATACTGATTTACAAATAATTGAATCTGACATGTAGTTTTGCAACTTTAAGCTATGAACGGGATCTACTTAAGCCTCGTAAGCAATGGCAGAGGCGGCTGATTTTTACAGGGCTGCGTAGACTGAAGCTGAAACCAATAGGGGCGACTCACGAAAGTGAATATTTTTCACATGTGGCACATGTTGACTGTTATTGAAATGGCTGCAAGTGTACTTGAACTTTCAGTCCAGTCTGTCTAATAGACCAAATTTTGAATGACAGGGTTGTTAAGACCAAGGGTCTGTGCTTGAGTCTCAGAATGTGGCACAAGAGACTTTTTACAATTCTAGCCATGTCACAGGATCACACAAATAACCTTCCATGGTACCATACACCTCCATCTCTCCAGTCCACCCTGCAAAACCAAATTTAATGCTTTTGAGGTCAAACTCTTTCATTCTTGCTTTCTAGTTCTCTTTCATTCTTTCCTTCTCTGGGTTTTCCACCTTTGAGGTTTCTGTGTTAAAAATGGTGTTGAACGTTCAAGGGCTGAAAGGTGAATGAATGTCACTCTTGGTAAATTGTCCATGAAGGACAGTATGGACCAAGAGAGAGAATACGAGAAGTGGGAGTAAGGTGGGTGTAAGCACTAAAGAGGCTACTGACGAGAGGTGAGGAATAAAGAGGAGAGAAGAACGAGAGAGAAGAGCTTGGAGAAGGAGCAACTATAAGATGTAGAAAAAAGTAGGAGAGCTGGGGGAGGTAAGAAGAACATAGCTGCCAGTCATTTCTTTCCCCTGTCAAACTTTGTTCCCTGTTGCCTTCAAGACCCGTATATAATAAGGTGGTGCAAATCAGGAGGAAAACGGGGAATTGAGAGCTCCAGGGACCTTGAGGAGCAACTGGAAATTGCACCATGACTCTGAAAGTTTCAAACTGTCTGTCTGAGAACCTGACAAATACAACACTGAAGCGTAACAGGACACTGAAATATTCACAAAGCTTGGTTTGCCCACAGCATAAAATACGTATGAGACTGATACATTTGGGTATTCTGTGTTGAAACACTTCACTAAACACAGAAAATCTTAGAGGATTTGATATTGTCTCCTCTGCTAAAGGATACAATATGCGCTGCACCTGTAGTTATGCAATGAAGTGCATCTTTTATTTGCTTTTGTCTATTCTGAAAGTTTACCTTTCTTTAGAAAAAAATAATGTTGACTTTACTGTAAAGTCACAGCAGTGAAAATTCTCTCAAAGTTATGTTTTCCTACATATTGGGAAAAAATGAAATTCTGTCACATACAGCTTTTCCCTTGTAGTTTGAGCTCATTCTAAAAGAGACATCAACACTATTGCAATTATGCTTTTTTAAAAAGATTATGCTAAACAGAATGTATCAGAAATGTGATGTTACCGCTGTAAATATAATGTGCAGAACAACTTGAAGTACCCATAATCACTGCATTTTGAAACTGGTGCATGTCTGTCCTTACTGTGTGATAAGATAGGCTTGTCATGCAAAAGTTTCCGTTATGATATTAATTTAACTTGACAGTTACTAGCCTCTGTCAGACAGACAGGCAGCCCTAGGCTTTCCCCAACTAAAGCATTTTCCGCTATATTACCTCATAAAAAGCTAATATAACACTGCTGGAAAACAAGTAGATTTTCCACTTGAGAAAGATTCATATCAAAAAGTCTTGCTGTGAGAACTGCTACATTTGCACACGCAGGTCTTACACAACTGTCACTAAACAGGTCTTCAAAGTAATCCTGGCTGTTTTCCGTATTATGAAGTCGGGTCCGTAATACTTCACACCACCACAGTGGATTTTAAATCCAATAATCAAGATATGATTGAAGTGCAGACTTTCAGCTTTAAATCAAAGAGATTTACAAAAGCATTGTTTAAACTGTTTTGTAACTACAGCCATTTTTGATTACAAGCACAGCATGATTAGGCTGAAAACCAAACTAAACCTACAGAAAGATAGGGAAAAAACTATAGAAGAGGCCAAAAAGGTCTTCACTGGTCAGCTTAGATACACCAAAAGAAGACAAGTAAACAAGGTCAATTTCATTTGTTAAGAAAAACAGCTTCATAGCATCTAGTCAAGAACATCCACAAGCCACCAGTAGTTGCTTCCTTGTCAGAGTGTACAGTCAAACAGTGCAATTGAAACAAGGTGAAAATCACTATTCTTTGGACAGATGAAACCAAGTCAAACTTGTACCAGAATGATGGGAAGAGAAAAACACGGAAAGGGAAAGAAACAGCTTGTGATCTGAAGCATACCACATGATCTGTCGCACATAGTGGAGGCAGTGTTACGGCTATATAATATTATGTATGGCTGCCAGAGGAACCGGACCACTAGTGTTTATTGATGAAGTGGCTGATGATAGAAAATTGATGATGTGTACGCTGCAAAAGTAACCCAAAGTTTTCTCAGTTCTTCAGCTGTCAAGTCAGTTACCTGATGTCAGCCCAACAGAGCATTTTTTGTCAGTTGGTTAAGACAAAACTGAAGGCAGAGAAACCCACAAACAAGCAGCAGGTGGCTGTAGCATCAATAAAGGAAGCCTGGTATTTGCTGAGTTCTCAAGTAACTGACTGCAAAGGACTTTCATCCAAGTATTAAAACCAATCCTTGGGTTTAAAATTACATTAGTTTGTCAAATTACTTTTGAGCCTTACAAAATTGGGGATTATGTACAAAAACAGCAGTAATTCCTCAACAGTTACTGCAGCACTTCTGATAAACGCCTTGAAGTAAAGCTAAAAATAATCACATTTTTGATGTGAAATCAAGTATGTAGAGGCAAAATTATATTATAAAAATAAATCTGTGATTGTCCAGACACTTAGGGAATAACTGAATAAGGCCAAAGTGTTTTTGTTTGTTTTGTTTGCTGTAGAAATATGTACAGATGTGTACCCCTCTTTGTGAATATGTCTGGATACTAGACATGCCGATGTCTTTGAGGAAAGAAATAGTGACAGTATGCTATTGTGCAAACTAAAAGTACAATATTTTTATTTATTTATTATTATTGACTAAGTCTTGCTCTGGTGCTTGAATCCACACACAGTTCATCTGTGCAAAATCATGTTACATCAAGGCCAACAACCTCATTAGGCACTCAGTCAGTGTAATGTAATTAATAAGTAGGTGTAATGTAAGAACACAGGGAGGCATACACTCTGATCGTGGACAGCTCTAAGCTGCTGAATGCAAAGACTCGAGGGAATGTAAATGTTTAAACTCAAATCAATAATTTAAAGGTTTTGTGATTGTAATTCCACTTTTGTTAACACTGACTGTTTTGGGTTTGTGATGTTTAAAACATTAAGGTCATGCTAGCACTTAGATGCCATGACCAAGAGTACCCCTTCTTCAGGCTCTTTGAGGAAATGATGAATGCAGCATCAATACCTTAAATTTGCATTTAAGGTGAAAGTAAATATTGACAAAAAAATGCTTTAACTAACTAATAACTTTCACAAAGACGTGCAAATTAAACTTAGAGCACATGCAGACATTTATCATTAGAAAGTGTGTTTTTTCTAGCTATTAAAAAAGGTATTATGGCAGCAACACAGTGTACAGTATTATGTTGTAAAGCTTACATTTTTTAAAGCACAGAATAGCAATATCTTCTTATAGTATGAAATATTTATTGTAGATTTTTGCAGGCACTCAGTGAGAAAACTGTTTCAAGATGAAAAATCTTGCTGTAAGGACTTTAGTGTTATGTAATTGTGAAAATTGTTAGATTGTACACTTTTCTCCCAAACTTTGTACAACAATATCTTTGTCTTTCCAGCTTTGCCTAGCATGTAAGATGAAAGAGAAGCTAAAGGATGACCAACGTTAATATGAAGGATTGTGAGAGATAACAGAGGTGTGGAACAAGCTGTTCTCTGATGTGGAGAGACAGGGAACACCGATATAATCTCCTCCTCTCTTGCCGTCCCCATATATCTACTGGTTTTGTTTCCATGTGCTATATTTTCAACTCCAGCAAATTCTATCTTTAAAAATGATTCATTGGTGAACTATAGCAAGAAGTCATGGGACAATATGTTCCGCATTTTCAGGGTTGCTTTTTAATTAAGCATCAGAAATCATTCATGTTCAAACAGAATGGTAACCAGTAACCCAGTCTCACATTTTCTCACTCCTACTTAGATACTCATAAATGCACGGAAGACTTTGCAGCACAATATCAGAGTGAGGTCTCACAAGGTATGACGGGGAGTGATATGATTAATACTTTCCTTGGCTGCACAGTAAGCAGATGCACGAGCTGTTCTTCTGGTGTTACTCTGACACCTGCACTGTATTAATAAAACCAACATCCTACTACCATTCTAATCTAAATCTAGCAGAACTGGAAGCTTAAAGAAGGCACTAATATTTCTATAACAACAATGTGTCATATAATGATGTGTCTTTGTGAAAGGTGTTGTTTATAATGACAAACCTATGGAGAATTATTATGCAAAGGTGGCAGCTTCCCAGGCTTATAGTGAGTGTCATTCCATTGTTTAGCTGTCCAGGCCCACCCTTACTGTTGTAATTCAGTCTCACTGCTTCTATAGCATCATTTTCAGTTTGGGCAGGGAGCTGCCCTCAAACAACTTTGACATATAAACATAAAATGATATGTCACCATTGTACTTACAACAAAATACATTTTAATTTGAATCTAAATTCTAGATTTTATCTACATTGCATGCTAAAGTTTGCAATCTTACAGTCCTCTAATCCATCATAACAATGTATCCATCTAGAATATGGAGGTAGAGCTTTAAATGTTAACAGTGGTTATACAGATTTCAAACATATGACTGCAAAGGCCTTTATTGACAGCGGTGCACATAAGTGGTCCGCAGGTGCGCATTCACTGTCAAAATAAAAGACGCGCACCAGATAAGAAGTTGCAACGAGCGTTTGTGTACATAAGATTTTCTGGAGGAGGACAGACATTTGTTTGGAACTCTTAAAGATGTCAAAGAAGCTCCTTTAAGAAATTACTTTGGTGTTCCTCCACCAAAGAAATGTCAGAAAGAGTCCGAACCGCAAAAGAAGCGCAGGAGGTGAGCTGGCTTCAAACAAATGATGAAAGCACAGAGATGTGGTGCAGAATATGCAGTGAAAATCGCACTCTAGCGGACAAAAACAGTGCCTTTTATGTGTACGAGAACGCGCTTTGCAACTTCTTAACTGGTCTTTTATTTTGACAGCGAATTGAGGTGTTGCTACACATTTAACTTTTGTGGAATAGAAATGTTTTATTCAAAATGATATTTAATGCATATTTGGGAAGTTGTTGAAGTTTCTCATATTACATTGTGACATCAAAGAGTCAAGAGCTTGCCGCAATATTGAATATGTTAGGAAAAATGTGGATTCCCTGTTTTCTTGGGAGTTGTACCTGGAGGTTTCTTGCTTTTGATGGATAAAATCGGGTGTAAAGAAGGTGCTCCACCAAAATACACCTAGTTATTGCTTTAAATGTTATGGCTGCCTGTAGTTTCGTCCAAGTTTGTCTGCAAATACCTCCCCAGTGGTAGTAAAACTTGAAAAAGTGTAAACTAGAAACAGAAGGCTCACCTTCAAAATAAATGCGCAAGCTTTTAGCACTGAGACACAACTTTTACTTTAAGGGTAAAACTTCTCCATTTCCACTTTGCATTAAAAAACTTTTCACAGTTCATTTACAGCTTGGAGACTAGCTCGACAGTGTTTGTCTATGACCGCCATTCAAACTACGACCTCAGCAATATCCACACACAAAGTTTTTTTGCCAACCATTTGGGAATACATGTTTTTTCAGAAAAGGTGTTTTCTAGGAGGTTACTGACCAGTGTGTAGACCATTGTGACTAGGACTTTGAAAGTCATTTTCCTTGCAGCTCCAGTCAACCTCCAGGAATGACTAGCAAGAGGTTGGGGAATATGCATTTTTCCCTCATGACTGGTGGTTGACAGATGGTCAGTAGACCAGTATCTATGCCTTTGCATTGCAACTGTGGTCAGATTCACTTGATCCTACATGTCACACTGTTTGTCACACATCTCCAACAGCAAACAAAGTAATGATGTTGTGATCATTAGTCATATGTCTTCAAAAACCTTTATAACCTTGTAATCCAGTAAGCAGACAGGAAGGAATTTACATGTTCACAAAAACTGATCTTTGTTTTATTAAAGAAGATGATGTACATGGATACAGCACGGGTATTTCTCTCTCAAAAGCTGAACTCTGCATGCGAATGTCCACCTCATGGGTCAGTGCCTTTTTGATGGAGAATCGGGTCATGGTGAACCGGAGGAGGGGGCACAGATTAAGGAATGAGGTGGTGTCTCGCTGTGGGTGGCTCGGAAGCATCCACCAGTTATTTTATTAGCCAGACAGAAACACTGCAGGTTGCCTTCTAATACCACGGGTGATATACACATATTCACAAACACACACACACACACTCCTTTTCTTAAGCCTACAAAAAACAGACCAGAGAGTCAGAGAGGAGCACACATACACAGAACAAGGCTTCCTCACAACTATTCTCCGGTGTTTCTTATAGTGCTATGCAGAAATTAGCCATTATTTCACATCATTAAGGTTGGTAAACTTTTATTTTTTATTATGTATTATTTTGAGACACAGCAAACTCCCTCCCAAAAACTGTGAGCCTGTGTGCATTCATGTGGGTGTATCCTCAGATATGAGAGTGAGGCAACAAATATCTGTGAGCAAGTTTAACAGAAAGAATAAATACTGACAGATAGTGGTAGGGTACACCTGCAGTGGTTGACTGTTACTTGGAGTGATTAAAGATCATTGCTCTCGGACTTCACGCTTTCCTGTGGTTCAATCTCAAAGTAGATGGAGGCAGCGTGTTGAATTTTCAGGCCCCTTTTCTGTGGAAGCAGCTCTCAGTTTGGATTTAGAAGATGGAGACCCTCTCTACTTACAAGATTGGACATAAAGTCTTATTTATTTATTTATTTATTTATTTATTTATTTATTTTAAATAAAGCTTATAGTTAGGGCTGGATCAAGTGACCCTGACCCCTGCATTAGTTATGTTGCAATAGCTCTAGGCTGCTGGGGAGTTGCCATGATGCACTGAACCATTGAGATGGTCACTGTCACAGTCACCAGAATGGCAGGTGTTGTGGGCATTTCCCTGTGCAATCTACCAAAAGTGATCCAAAGGACAACTAATACACATATCACAGGGTCATGGGCTCCCATGGATCACCGATGTGCATTTGGAGAGAAGAGGGCCCATGACAGAAAGGTGCCAGAACACAGAGTGCATCACAGCTTGCTGTGCTTATAGCTGTCAGATTACCCGTACTGTTCACTGCCCTCAAGCAAAGGAACTTATGGTATGTGATTGTCAGCAATAGAGGCAGATATCTTATTGTGGTTAAAGTGTTAGTACCACTAATCTGAAACATTCATCTCTATCCAAAATTGATTAGATGACAAATTACCAACACACACTCTTCAAAAGCATGCACAACAATATGAGCTGTACAAACAACTGACGTTTCAGTTATTTAGCTTCAAACTTTGACTTTTCCAAAAGAAACTGAACCTGGGATACAACTGAGAAACTGCAGCTCTGCCATCTCACCACAAACAAACGTTGCATTTGCTGATTTAAAGGCTACCAATTAATTGCAGCCAAGTGGAAAGGAGGAGAAAGAACATGGTTACTGTGAGATAAACAGCAGGCGTATTGTGTCATATTTCATATCAATACTTCATAAATGAGATCACTCTCATACTTCAGTTTAATGCGGCTCCAGCATTTTCATCATTTACATGGGGAAGCGATAAAAAGCTTTCATTTAAACTTGTCGTCTTCCATTACGAAAGTTAATCAATTGTAAGCCACAAAGGTGATTAATCTTTGAGGACAAGTTGTTTTAAGTATCAAAAAGGACATGCGGTTTTAAAGGATTTTAATTCTAAGAAGTGTACCTAACAGAAACAGAAAGTGGCTGGAACAAGGAGCAGCTGGGAAAATATCAGTGTTCTGTAAATAAATGCATACTTAATACTTAATATAAAAGATAAAATATAACATGGTTCATGTTGATGATTAGAGAGATGAAAAAGAATTACATCTATTACAAAGAATACATTTTGATATTTACTAAACAGGAAAAAATTGCATGACAAAACCTGTTCAAAAAGATGGACTCTTTTGAATGAGCTCTACTGTCAGAATAGGCTTAGTGAACTTCCACCACTTCTATCGTCACTTTTTAAAGGTTCGTATTAATCTTTCAAGTCTACCTAAGCAGATTCAACACAAGTTATCATAAGCCCAAAGATTTTAAAATACTTCTTTGCAGCAGGCTGACTTATCTGATGCCAGAGGCTGGGAGATGTGTCAAATGTAGTGAGACGCAGCAGCGTTTCCTTCGCACCTCTTATCCACACATGCAGACTCTTTCCAAAGAAGCCTCATACCCCACCCAAATTTATTTCAGTTTTATTTTTTCAGTACTTTTTTTTTTCCTTCCTCTGACCCAGTTGCAAAGGTAATCTTAGTGATATTCTCTCCCTGCTCAGCTCTCTGTCCCACATATCAAGTCTACCAGTCTCAAAGCATTTCACACATGATCTCTTATAGCAAAAATGCTGTGCTGCTGATATGTCGGGCTTCATTCAAGTGTCATCAATTCATGGTTTCACCCTTATCTTACCATATTACTATTACAGCAAACACCAAAAGCCTGTAAAGAGAACCCCTGATGAGAGCCTCAAATTAGTTTCTCATTCATGAGTCAATATCAGATCCATTCAGTATGGATAACTCATTAAAGACCTACTGTCTTCAGTACATGAGTGAATAATGTTGAAAGGCTTACTTTCTTCCGATTGTTCGTGCATAATGAAAGTCCAGTACTATTAATAAAAGTGTTTTGAAATCTTCAAAACACTTTTAAAACTTTCAACTCCACCTTTCTTTTACTGACTCAAGTAACTATGATCCTAACCCTCTTAAGCCAAGCAAGTGAGTGACTCGGCAATAATGAGGAAAGCATACCCAAGTTTTAGGTGTTGGTCAGATCAAAAAAGCGTCTAGGAGCCTGAAGAAGCAGTCGAGAAATCAAAGGACTTGGGAGGTCAGAAACCAGAGGTCACCAGAAAAAAACTTGACATGTGGAAGATACCCTGTTGGATTCTGGGAGGGGACGCAAACTCAGCCTCAAAAGATTATGTATTCCTAGTCCCAGTCCCAACCCCAGGTAAATAGTAGAGCTGCATAAGGAAAGAAAGGTGTGAAATCTTTGCCAAGTCAAACATGTGGATACATCTGCTGTGGCAACCCCTTGGGAAATAAGGAAGCTAAAAGTGCCATTCTAGTTACAAGCAGTCATATTAGCTTTGCTAATGTTCATTTTCTAGCTCAGTAATATAATTTTCAAATTATATCTTAACAAATCCATGTTTTCCAGACATTAAACACAGTTTAATAAGTTTATTGAGTTTAAATTAGTATTTTGATTAATGAAAATTATATTTGCCATTCAACAATTTCAAATTTTAACAGACTTGATTTGTTATAACGGATGAATCCTCACTTAGGAATAAAAAAAAATGAATGAAAATTTGGCTAACAGTACTATGTAATCAGTAGTAGCTTTTGAACTTTAAATTTAAAGATCACAAATAACGCTCGCAAACTATATATGGATATTTAACATTCGTACTTGTATATATTCGTCATCATATCATTCATCTTTGTCCTCCTCTAACAATGCTCTCTCTTTTCCCTCATTTCCATCTCATCCTCTTCTTCCTCACCTCAAGCCTCACCTCTTGAATTGAAGTCAGGGCTCTAAGACACAAAAACGCGCGTTAACATACATATTTATTCCCAATATTGTATCAGTTGCTTATTGTCACCAGATCAGACCTGCAACATTCCCATCTCCGGACAGCTGACAACAAGCTAAACAATAACAACAGTTGTTGTAACTATAAGTTAAGAATATGGCAGCTAATGTTAGTCTCAAGTGTCCTAACGATCACACTTTCTCTCTGCTAAATAATTTGATTAATTTACCATCATACGAAAAATCCACTTCAAAGACAGTTTCACTAACACCGGCTAACAGAAGCCAAAATGCACCAGCAGGGTTGTTTGTCCTACAGTGGCCACTGTAGCTAGGATTGTGAGGCTTAATTGGGAGGGATATCAAAACAGAATTTCAATGCAATCTGCAACTTACGTTAATCTTTAAAGTGATCCTTTACACACTGTATCTATAATATAACCTTTAACATTTATTAATTATTGTGTGATTTAAGGTTACCTAAATCACAAACATTATATCATTCGTTGATGATTTGTTCAAATACAGTGCAGTGATAGTGATCTCTCCTTGTCAACAAAGCTGATGTAGGAGGAGGTACACAGGTTCACTAACATCAATAAAAACATTCTGAAATCTTGACTGTACAACATGCCTTAAAATTTGAATGTATCTCTATCTTTAATAGTATTGTTTCTTCTTTCTGATCCCAAGATAAAAAAATTAAAAAAAAATTAAAAAAGGTGCAGAGTTGCAAGTTACGAGATTGACAAAGGGTTAAATGGCAAAAAGACAGGTAAATTCTACATTTTAAGAAAATGGTAGTCTATCTGTTAATATCAATCATATGTGAATCAATGCATCAATAATAGGTTCTGTACAAAAATTAGCAGTATCACAAAAATGAATCATCATTAAACATCATGAGTTATGATTCCTGCTCATGTCTTTGTGAAAGCAACTTTAAAAAGTAATGATAATGGCAGAAAATCCTGGTTCACTATCCAAAATATACAGAATGCTTTCTAAAACAGATGAATCAATATCACTTCCTATTGCAAAATGGGAAGCGGATTTATCAGTTAACTTAGACCTAAACTTCTGGTCTCAGATTTGCTTAAAAACCTTTCATCTAATTAGAAATCCCAGTCTTCAATTAATTCAATACAAAATATTACATAGAGTGCACTATACAGGTCATCGGATGTTCAAGATGGGCTTTACGTCTACCAACAACTGCTCACACTGCCAAACCAATTCACCGGACAATTATATCCACGCTCTTTGGTTCTGTCCACCAGTTCAGAAGTTTTGGCGCGAGATATGTGAAGACTTATCGAAGTGTCTGAAATGTAACATTCCAACTTCCCCCTTAGTGTGTTTGTTGGGCAGCTTAGATAATGTCACTTCAGAAAAGAATATCGCCCATATGGTTTTCACTGCCCTATGCATAGCCAAGAAAACAGTCCTCATGAACTGGAAAAATAAAAATAATCTTAATTCTAACCAATATAGAAATTATCTATTAGATTACATTAGTCTTGATACAGCCTCTGCCACCACATCAGATCAATTGCTCTGGGCTCCTTTGATCAGCTCCATCACCTAGTGGGGGTGGGGGGTCATAGTTTGGTCCCGCCTTCACTGTTGTGATTGGTGTGGGGGTAGGGACAGGCTTAGGGCGTCGGGGGGTTCCCCGGAGGCATCTTCCTTGGGGGGCTCAACCCGGGGTAGCGGTCATGTCCGGTTAGGGGCTCTGTTGGCTCTCCGGTGACTGTTTCCTCGCGGCTGCGTGCAGCGGGGCTAGGGGAGGGTCTGTGCTGACGGACGTGGGTTACTGACCTGGTAGCCTGGCTGCCCCTGGGTGGGTCCGGGATGGGCGTGAGGTTCTGGGGGCGCTCCGTCTCTGGGCTGGGACCCGGACCGGGCCTCGGGGGCTTGGGTCCTGGTTGGTGTGTTGCCGGGGTTGTGGGCGGGTGGGTGCATGGGGGCCCAGCCCTGGAGCAGGGTGCCGCCGGTGCGTCGAGCCACCTGGGGGGCTCTTCAACTGGTGGGGGAGATTGTCACATCTTGCAGGAGCTTTCCTCTCCTCAGGAGCTGCCTCTGCAGGAGGGGGAGATACAGGAGAGGTGGAGGAAGATCTCAGCCTGGGTGTTTATTGTCTTATGTAGTCTGGAAGATGAGTGGATGGTGGGGTG
This sequence comes from Aulonocara sp. 'chitande type north' Nkhata Bay, assembly GCF_057382095.1. Classification (NCBI taxonomy): domain Eukaryota; kingdom Metazoa; phylum Chordata; class Actinopteri; order Cichliformes; family Cichlidae; genus Aulonocara; species Aulonocara sp. 'chitande type north' Nkhata Bay. The sequence continues at coordinate 23,829,772 of NC_141353.1, read as the reverse complement.
GGTGCAGTTTTCGCTGTGGTGGGGTTGGGTGGACTGTCCCGGGCTCTGTGGGGCCGGGCGGCGCTGCTGCACTGGGCCCGGTCTGGATGGGCCTGGGCCCCCTTTCCCTGGCGGGTCGCGGAGTATGGGGGTGCCTACTGGGGTCAGCGGGGGAGCTGGCCCCAGGGAGGGGTCACTTGCCCCTCCCTTCCTTCCCTCCCCATCTCCAGCTGCCTCCCTCTTCCCGCTCCACCACAACCACCCACACATGCAGGGCCTTGGAGTAGGGGTATGTCACCAGGGTGCAGAGGAGGCTACCCCCCCCTCTGTCCCCTTCTGGCTGCCTCTGCCTCAATTTTATCCCACAACTTAGACATTCACATTACTCACACTCTCATTACACATACATATAGGATCTTGGGGGTGGGCACGATACACGGAGTCCAAAGTACCATCAGGGTGTACACCCCACCCCTGGCATCGTTGCCCACCTCTCAATTTTAAATACACGTAGACATTGAGGGCTAGCAGGAGGGACCATGCGCTTACCTGCTGCTCTCTGGCAGGTAGCTCCAAGCCCTCCTGGGTTTTAAATGCACCTTAGAACACACATGCATCAACATTACAATGAGCGGGTGGAGGGAGGTTCGGAGTCTTCTCTCACCCCCGTTCTCTGCGACCTGCTGGAGCAGGGGGGCTAGGAGGAGGAGTTGGCCGTCCGACTGCGGTCTGGAGTGTGGAGCCTTCCTGCTGCTGCGGAGTCGGGGCAGTCTGCCTCCCCCCACCGCAGGGAAAAGGGAAACACCACCTGGGTCTGGGTGCAGTTCCCCCCTCCAGGGGCGGGGGCACCTAGACCCGGTTTGTAGAGTACGCTTGGGGAGTGTGATCGTGTGTACAACGTCTCTTTATGTCTGTCTCCACGTTGGTTGAGTGTGGAGTAAGTGCATATGAGAGCATGAGGGTGGGAATGGATGTTTGTATCTGTGTGTGCCTGTATGTCTGTGTCTATATGTCAGGTTGGGTGTCAGGCGCCACCTCTCTGGGGACATCTCAGGCCCTCCAAGGTTTGGAGGCCTATCTCCCCCTACCACCACTTCCCCTGCCAGTGGCGGACCCCCTCAGACATCGGTGCGTTGGTGGTTCTTTGTGTCCGGGGATGGGCGTCCAGGTACACACCGGCTCACTCCTTGGCGGCCGCTTATCGGGGCCTGGAGCCTGGGGCTCGCTCGGGCCACTTCGGAGGTGGGGTGCCCCCGGCCTCTCGGCCTGGGGCTCGGTCACTCAGGCGCAGCTGGCTGCCGGCGGAGCTCACGGGCGCGTCACTGCAACTCCCCCTGGCTTCTGCTCCGCGGCTGCTGAGTGAGCCCTCATCTGGGACTCTCCTCAGCTCTTTCCGGGACAGTGGCGCAGCTGCCCCTCTGTTGGTCTTCCTTGGTCTCTTGTGTTCTGGGGGCCTCTGGATGTCTGGAGTTTTGATCTCCTCCACACCTGCTTCACGCCCTGGAGGACGGGGCTGTGGCCCCCCCACACCCTCTAGCAGATTATTACATGAAGGAACCTTTTAAAAAAACAAAAAACAAGCGCGTCCATGCTCACAGGTGTACACACGGGTGATCACACCCACAAACTACACCCTTTTTGGCTCCTACCTCAAAGCACACTGTGTTCTGTTGATCTTATGTGCTGCACAATAATGTTTAACATTTAGTATTTACTGTCATATTCCCATATATCATTGTGATGTTGTTTATTCTATTACTCTTGTTCTCTTCTGCTTGCTTTCTTTTTTCTTTCTCAGCAGGTGATCCAGGTGATTGATATATGCATTTTTTTTTCTCTGCCCGTTCTGTTGGTTTTTGTCTTTTGCCCTTCTCCCCCGTCCCTCTTCTCAGCTGTTTCTCTTTCCCTCTTTCTTTCTCCCCTTCTTTCCCCCAGTCAAGTCTGTCCCGTATTCAGTAAGTGAAAATAAAATAAACAATAAAAGGTGAATCAAATGGACCATTACGGCAAGGCTGGGATGGTCAGTTTGGTAAAGTAAATCCGTTGGGCATCTTTCTTTGCCTTTAGACAACAATTCTGATGGCAAAAGAGCCAAACGGGACAGGCCAAAAAAAAAAAAAGGAAAGAAAATCCTGGTTCTGCTGAATTTAGAATGCTGTGATCCTGATTAATGAAGCAATTAAGCAACTTCTTTCTAGCTTCATCATGCTTATGTTCCTGTTTTCTTACAGTAGATGGCCATACTATCCCAAGCCTCCATAATACATGGTCGGAAAGCTTTAGTGGCTAAGTCCACCTCCACCACAGGGAATTAAGGATGGAAGAGGACTCTAAGAATGATTCTGGCCGGTACTGAATTATTGTCTTTTCCCAGCTGGCTTCCTTTCTTTATTTTTTCTGCTCCTCACGTGGTTGTGAGTAGAGCCAAATCCCACTTGTTTTGCCTTTCTGGCTGATATATTTCCATCATGTAAAAAAGCCCCACAGAGCTTTAACGGATGGCTTTGACTGACTGAGAGAAACTAGGCATAAGGCTTCCAGACAAAGAAGATGTGCTGGTAATAACAATAACAAGAAAATATGTCACTAAATAAACATCTCAGTACCTGTAGGCTTCTGTTCTACTTTATATCAGGGAAAAGTGTGTTTTAAATTAAAGTTTACATAAAGAGAAAAAGAGAGCTGAGCCAGTGCCAAAAAAGACCTACACCTCCAATCAGCACAAACAGTAATTTCCAGCAACATTTTTTAAGCTGCACTACTTCTTTTGAAAAGAAGAAAAAATTACTTGCATTGACTCTTGTACTTCAATTCTCTACAAAAGGTCCATTGATTTTATTGTATATGAGCGAGAAATTATTTCAACCCATTCCACTAGCTTACCAGAGGTACTCTCCAAGGTAAACTTTTTAATTTGTACTGTTGTGGAGGTTTCATGGACTGACTGGAAAAACTCCTTTACTCATTTATTCCTTCTCTGCTGCAAATAATCCAAAGGTTCCAAATTCAGATATCCTTAAAAGGAAAATAAATGATGAGAGAGGCTGTGAGCAACGTACATGTGTGTCTCTGGATATTTTTGTGCACCCTTGTTTCAGTACGCTAACATGTTCAAATGTGAGAATATGCATTTGGTCAGTGATGGCGACCTCAGCATTCCTCCTCTTTATTCATGCATTTAACCCCTTTTTATGAGCAGTGCCACACCTTGGTATGACAAGAGTTACCCTAACTGGAGACTTTATATGCAGGTTCTGTTCCACATTGCTATCCGATTTACAAAACAAATAAGTAAATAATAGTGCAGATTATTAAATGCAGTAGAGTGTGTGTTTGTATGCATCACACAGAGCAGGAAAAAAAAGACCCAGATAAAAGGAAAGAGAGAAAAACGGAGACAGAAGAATATGGCTAAACTGTCCTCTTTCATTTTCAGTTTGAATGATTCCATTATCTTGACATAATCCGCCCAAGATCTGCTCATTCTCCATTCCTGCTCTGAACATTTCACAGTGAAAGAATCAGTTTCTGACGATGCATCTCAATGAGGTCATTGGCTTACTTTTCAAGGACACACGTGCTCACTCAACACTGAATAAAAGCCAACTGCAGTACAGGACATGGATGATTTATACATACTTTTACATTCTCTTTCTTCATTTTTCTACCAAAAAAAAAAAGAAAAACATACCCCCCCCCACCCCAAATTTGGTATCCATCTTACACACCTTTGGAAAGTTGGCAGACAGAGGGACTGCTTGGATTGTGGTCACACTGAGCATCTGAATGGGACTTCAGCTTAGGGGCCAGCTAAGGTAACGGATTGGTCTCTGCAGCTTAGCACAGGCCAGGTGCTTGGTCAGATATTGTAAGACTTTTTAATGTGGTTTGCATGCATGAAAACAAGAATCCATCCACCTAGAAGATGGCTTACACTGTCATGGCAAAATCAACAGGAAAAAAAAAGGGTTGAGAGGAGGAAACGCTGAATATTCAGCCACGAAAAAGCATGAAATAGCAAAAAGAATTTGTAAATGACTAGTGAGAAATAAGTAAAACACTGGGAAAGTGAAATGGCTTGAAATAAAACAGGGAGACGGGGGCAAAAGATGGAGAGGGCCTGAAAGAAAGGAGAATGAGGCATAGAAGGAAAGGAAAAGAATTTGAATAGGGTAGCAGAAAAGGCAGAAAGAGTCAGAGGAGGGGGAAAAGGAAGAAGACCAAAGGAGCGTCTGGTTTAAAAATGAAACACAATGAAAGAACTTTACCAGAGGCATGAATTGTCTATCCAGAACATTTTCTTTTCAGCACCATCAAAGACTGCAAAACTTGCCAATTCTGCGCTTTTTATCTCTTCATTCTCTCGTCATTCTGCCTCTCTTTGATTTGTCTCTCTCCAAAAGACCTTTGGAATGAATGATATTCAAGGGTGACCCCATTGTAGTTATTCTATACTGTTATTTCACTTCCCATGAAGCAAACTTTTCAGTCTCAATATCCAGCTTTTTTTGCTGAGAAGTTGCGGGGATCTGGGACAAAGATTTATCTTAAATCTCATAAGGAACCCAGGCCTAAAGGCTTGCATATTATTAGCTTTTAGACCTCAGTGTTTAATATTGCTTCAACAGATATGAATTCTTACCACAGACACAGATTTGGTGATAATACATCTTTCGTTCCATGTGAAAAACGTTGGTGGACCTATCTGCAAAGGCCATCAATCACACATTAACAGTTAGGCAGCAGAAGTAAGACATTACAAAATTTAGAGATGATTAAAAATAAGGTATTTCCTGGCAGTATGGAGGGAATTTGATGACACACAACTTTCTCATTTGTTATTAATTTGTTTATCTTTTTATGTGCAAACCATACCATACAAAAGGCTCGAGCCACACCTCATCTCTGTATATTTCATTTATTATGACCCACCATTCATTATTATAAAGTCATATGTGGAAATATAACATGTAAAGCAGAAACTGAGTTTTAGAAGTCAGTATTTGGGATGATCACCTTTATTTAATTAGAAAGATGGTGTGAACTCTTTTAGGCAGCCTTGTAGTTTCTTCTTCTTTAAGGACATTCAAAGCTCTTCTTTGGATGTTGACTGCCTTTTGTGCTGTTCTCTTTTATTCCACACTGCAACAAAATGTTGAGGTGTGGGCTCTGGGGAGGTCAGTCCATGACTGGCTTAAACGTAGCCCCAAACCATGACAGAGCCTATGCTGTGTTTTACAAATGCCTATAGACACTTACTGTTAAAACTCCTTCCTGACCTCCTCCGTACATACTGATTACCATGAAAACAAAAAATATCACATTTTGATTCATTTCTCTACAAGACCCGTTACTACTGATTTTCAGTTCTGTTCTACGTCAGCCTTTTCTCCCTATTTCCCGTCCTTAAGAATGACTTTTTGACAGTCACCCTTCCACTGAACCCATTTCTGATCAGGCTTCAGTAAACATTAGATGGATCAACCGAAGGGTCAGATGTATGTCAGGTCTTTACAGAACTTTTCTATTTCTTTTTCCTATTTCTTAAGGCCTTCTTTTTCAGATACTTTTTTAGACCTGTCGCGTCCTCTTTTGTCATCTACTTTTCACTTTCCTCAAATTCTTTAAGAACGCACTCAACGCTATGCAAAGAAATTCCAGGTTTTAGTTAATAGCTCTTTGGAAATCATCTTATTATAAAAGTACTATTTTATGTCCGTTAAACTGCAACATGTTTGGCATATCTTTCATAGAGTCAACTAAACGAATGGGAACAAATTATGTGTTTTTGTGACACGCTGCTAGTACCAAAGTGTGTAAAGATGCTACTGCCTCACTGCTGCTTCACTGCTTCTGTCTGGTTTTCCCTTATTCAGAAGGGGTTGCCACAGCGGATGGCTCTGCACATTTGATTTGATAGATTTTTATGCTTGATGAAATTCCTGACATAACCCCTAAGGCATAGGTGTCAAACTCTGGCCCGTGGGCCAAATGTGGCCCGCAGCCTAATTACATTTGGCCCGTGAAGCCACACCAAATTACTATTAGAGCTGGCCTACTGGTATTATACAGCTAATATATATATTGTTTAGTATTAAGCTTTGCTTGTTCCATATTGTCTGTGAAGGTTCTCAGTCATCCAGGTCATCGTAGTCAAAGGAGCTTGCAAAGAAAAGCGTCTGGACTTCTTTAAGTTGCTTAAAGACGTTTCACCTCTCATCCGAGAAGCTTCTTCAGTTCTAGCCACTTCACAAGCGCATGGCACAACACAGAAGAGCCACCTCCATAGGACAAGACTCAGCAGTCCATCTGCATCTTAAGGATAAAGGACACTCTTTCGAGGATGCCAATGTTCACATTTTGGACAGAGAGGACAGATGGTTTGAAAGAGGAGTGAAAGAAGCCATCTATGTCCACTGTGAGCGACCATCTTTGAACAGAGGCGGGGGTTTACGACACCAACTCTCTGCCATCTATAATCCAGTTTTGAGATCCCTTCCCAGACGCCTTAACGCCCACTCACATCCTGGGCCATCTGACCTCAGGAATTCGCATGATAAGGTGGGGCCAGGTTTCACAATGAACACACCCGAAACTCTGGCTGATTGGGACCCACGCCCAGTTTCCCACCTTGGCTCAGGCGATTAGAGGATCATCAGGGGTCATTTTGTCCCTCTGTGGGGGGAAACTCCCACTAGGTTTATATCTGGGACTCTTCACCATTTGACCTTAGAACTGAAGAAGCTTCTCGGATGAGAGGTGAAACGTCTTCAAGCAACTTAAAGAAGTCCAGACGCTTTTCTTTGCAAGCTCCTTTGACTTGTTCCATATTCAGTTTTTCAGCAAAACGTGTTTGAGTCCATAAGAAAAGATTCATTCTTATATCTAGAGGAATAAATATATTTCAATAAATATTAACGTTAGCCCGCGACTTTGTTCCAGTTTTGAATTTTGGCCCACTGTGTATTTGAGTTTGACACCCCTGGCCTAAGGGATTTGTGTCTCCCGGTCTTGAATCAGGGATCTTTCACATGTTAGGTGAATGTGTAAACGGCAGCAGATACAACTACAGATGGTTGTCTGTTAGGTTCATCTCTCGAGTTAGATCCTTTTTCATGATTGAATGACTCATAGGTCATTGTTAGGTGGCTTAACAAACACACACATAGAAACATTCCTCTGAAATGGTCAGGTAAAAGGACTGGACAAAAAAAAAATGAGTGAAAAATAGCTCATGTTCAAAGAAATTGTTGAAAGACCATTAGATGCCTTGGAAAACAATTGCTTAAGACCATATAGAAAACTTACAAGAACGTCTGGCTTCATAGACACAAAATATAGAGAAGTGACACCTAGTTCAAGACTTTTCTACATATATGCAGCTACAGAAAAATCCATCAATTTTGTTTTGTGTTGCACTCATTGACAATCACACTGAAAGTAAAATAAAAGTTAAATTTGATTTTGATAAAAATACATGGGATGTGATGTCAGAATTAATACAGGACTGGTTTTCAGAATTGTCTTTGTGATCGTGAATCAAAAAGCCTGTAATCCATGATCTCTCGAAATGAATTTGTATAGCGATTATTTTGGTCATCCAACTCTCAGGCAATTGTATCTTGTGTATTAAGTGTAGTATTACATTAAAAACCGTTATATTTGGGGGGGGGGGGGAATGGCATTTTATGAGTAGGAAATGACAAAAAAGATAAATTTCTAAAATTGTTGTAGATTAATTGTCTGTATTAGTTGTGGTCTCATCAGTGCTTTGTCAGATGTGTCCTTTGGAGTAAGTGAGGAGTTTTTCAGGAGACAAACTCGTGGCTTCAGACTTGATTTTACTTTATTTCCTTCCTTTATATTTTGTTCACTCACTACCTTGATTTATTCACCAAAACCTGCTTACACTGTCTCAGGCAAAAAAACAACAAAAAAAAACTTGATTTGGATTAATATCTGCCTTCACAACGTTAAGCCTGCATGTTGCAAACAGACCTTAACCAGTGGTTCTAAATCTGAGGTCCTTAACAAGCATCTTGTTGGGAGTAAAATTTTCTTATTATTTATTTTTCACAGAAGTTAGATGTAAAACACATATTGGACAATCTAAAAATAATTCAGTGTTTAACAATGTGCTATACCTTTATTGGATGGGTGGCACCACAGCATAAACAACTTCTGTATTTCCAGCAAGTCAAATCTCAGTCTCTATATGAAATGCTTCAGGCAGCATGTTAATTCCACACTATTCAATGCAACCTTTTAGTCTGAAACTTGGTCTGAGAAGTTTATAGTTCATCGAGCCTCAAAACCTGTCAATCACCTCAATGTACTGTGTACAATGAAAATGCTTCTAGCCTGTGGTTACAGTCTAGTCGAGATTTTCAAAAAGCAGATAGGAAATGTAAAATACAGTATTAATAGTGACTTCCAGTATGGGTCTATCTATAAAATAGAGAACCACAGCAACACTAAATACTCCAGATGTTAGCACAGCTCCAGAGAGACTGAACCAAAGAACTTCAGGTTGTTTGCAAGTAACTGTATTTGTTTTTCATGGTAAGCAAACTTGCATTTTTAAAATCTGAAGTTGAGAAGTATATTGGGGTCTCATCTTTTTTAACCTTGCCTCCTACACCTACCCCATTTTTTCAAACTAATAATGTCCTCCCAGTGCCTCTGTAGTCACAGAGGTAGAGCACTCTAGAGGCTCACTGATAGCAAAGCACGATCTCTGTCCAAAGGAAAGGTTTCCTTCATCACTCAAAAAACCCTTGACACCCAGAGGCACCTACAGACACTTTCTCCTTAAATACTTTTTTCACTCTGTCTGCAGAATTTAATCCATTTTTCACTTGCTCTATTCCTTCTCATTCCATTTCACCTATACTTCTGAGTCTAAACTTTTATATTAGAAAACAATATTTTATCGTCAACATATTAATGCCCACCTTAAAATGGGTTTTGTGTACTTTTACTTAGCTTTTACTGCTTTCCAAAATTTGAGAATGGCTTGCAAACACTTAATGCTAAAATGAGATGAGCCAGAAAGAAAAACACATGAAAAAGACCCACAAATCCCAACCCTCACGCTTTATTCCACAGACCCCTGAAATAAAACTTGATTCGTCAACTTCATTTACACTGACTTCTTACAAGAGACATTTCCCTACTGACAGAGTTGGGAAGTATGTTCACGATAATGGGTAAAGAAAATAAATTAACATTTAAATAATCCTAATCACTTTCTCATGGGAGCCCAGTGGTGAGCATCTGAGGGGCAAGGCAGCATGAAGATAACACAGCCTGTCATTGCTCTTGAAAGTGTGGGGAATATTCCTACTCTATCTCACATCAAATACATGCCAGCTGAAACCCCACTGAGCTTTCTCGACCTAATGCAAATGAAAAAAGAGATCTGAGGGCACAGGCGTGAGAAAGAGTGGAAAATTAGGCAGGGAGATTAAAAAGAAAAATATGCAGAGAGAGAGAGAAACTGGCTAAGAGTGGCAGCGCTGTCTCACTCGTCATTGTGTGCCAGTACAGGGGAAATGTTTAGAAGAATTGCTTTGGAATGAATAATTATTGTTCCCTCAAAAAGCTTTCAGACATAATTTTACTGCAGCATTAAAATGGATGCAACTTGTCAGATTATTTTACTCTAAGTGACTTAATGTCCACCGTCTACAGAGAATCCATGCATTTTTAAGCAGGCGCACCAAATAACCTCCTTTATACTAGGGCTGTGCGATATGACCAAAATCTCATATCCCGATATAAAACATCTATCGTCCGATAACGATATAAATCACAAAAATTTAACATTTTCTGTGAATCTCGGGTAGCTGAAGTGTTCCCAGCTGGGCGTCGTGTATCTGGAGTCAAGTGTTTTACCGATGCATGAAACTACACATTTTTAGACATAGGTTGTAACGGCCGCCATTTTCTTTGCGGCGTGCTGCAGGGAAAAGCCTGTTCTAACGTGTGAGTCTAAGGTTTCTTTTTTAGCACCTGGCGGCTCTTTTTTGCTACTCATCGGTAAATACTCTGCATACTATTTCATGTGATTCAGTTTATTTTGAAAAGTCTCAACAGGATCTTGAGCTTTATTGTGAAAGGTTTATGTGGAAAATAAACAAGCGGACACGTGATGGTTTTACCATCGTTGTTGCTAACGACAATGGATAAAAACAGGCGCTTGTCCGTCTGTAGTGTGGTTATATTAAATATAAGAGAAAGAGAGAACTTTAGGAAATTAATATAGCCGCTACAGTGACCATCAAAACGATGAAAAAATATTGCCATAAACAGTTTATTTTATAGCGTAAAATGAAACAATAGACGTTTTTATATCGTCATCCGATATATATCGTTATATCGAACAGCCCTACTTTATACCACAATTACTTATGGCCATTGCCATTCAAAAAGCACAATTTCCTGTTTAGTGTATGCTATCACAATGTGGCCACCCGAAAAGTAGATGAGCAGACAGCCTGACAGAAGAAACTGCAAGAACAAGCAGCAGCTATGACAGAAACTGCTCTCCCTCTCATCATAACCCAAGGCCACAACAGGTATCTAAGAATTCAGCATAAGATTAAGACATCCAAATTAAAATTCCATACAAGACTGCTGTCCGAGGTCTTTTTTAGGTCAAGGTCCTCAAGGAAAACTGACGAAAGGAGCCGTGTTGGCAGATTTTTCAATACAAGTTTTCGAAGTTTGGAGGAGAAGCAGCGCTCGAGCTGAAAAATCACTGAGGTGTCACAGAAGTGAGTCTTGCCAATTAGAAGAAAGATCAGCTAGTTTCCCTACAGTGTGGCTCCAACTGACTTTTCTATGTTTTGTGCCTCTACCTTGAGAAAAAACAAATTATTCATTTAACCAGGATAAATGGTATAACTATGGTATGTTTTTATTGTAAATTGCTACGGTAAAAGTTTAGCATTAAATATTTAGAATGATCTTGCTGCACCACTGTTCTGGACTGCATTTCAGTCAATAGTTTTGGGAATCGTGTCTAAATTGATGGACACTGAATTCAGGAAAGTAAAGTCAGACTTTGGAATGTGTCTGATTTGTAGTAGCCTAATTTTTTAGCACAACGATACTCTCATACACACCATCAGTGCAGATCAGTGACAGACAAAGTGGCTCTAATCCTAGCAACGCTGTTTTTAAATTGACTAGATCTTAACCATAAAGGTGATATTCCATTAGATGAATATGTGTCAAAGGCAGTGACAAATGACCTGTTTTGTTGTTCAGGTGTGGAGACTTGTTGACTTGCATTAATGTCCTTACAATTTGATAAGAAAGTAGTAATTTTTGAGCCTGTTGCTAAAGCCCGAGACTTGAAGAGTTCAGTAATGAGCTCTAGCTGAAACAACATGAATCTTGACCTTCTCTTCTCTCCAGAAAAAAACTGATTTCATGTAATAAGATTCATTACTTTTCACTCTGCCTCGTTTTTTCTTTCATTCGTCTTCTCTCAGGTTCATTGTGACCTTATTTCACCTATAAATACTTTAATATATAGTATATTGTATTAATCAGTGTTCATCTGTAACACAGAATCTGTTATAGAAAAGCCCTTAAATTCATCTCCAGGTGAGTGACACAGGAGCCCCAGCAGGAGACCGAAGAAACTCCACCCACTCTGAGAAGGTGTAAAGAGAGTTGATTCCCACATAAACACAACGAAGAGAGAAAGACAGAGCAACTAGAGGAGAACAGAGATAGCAGGTCAGGGATTTGTAAATAAATATAGCTTCTGTACATAAAAAAAAACCGCATTCTTATGTAGGTGTGATGAAAGCAGTGGGTTTTATCCGATAAGCCTTCCCCTCTAAAAAGATGGAATTTTTAGGAACCTATGAGATGTACCAGTGTGTGACCAGAACAAATCCACAGCCACTGTGAAGTGCATGTTGACCTGGGTGACCAAGTGACTGAAATCACTCATAAAACGTCTAGATAGGCCAAGTTTCAGCACAACATTCATCTGAACGCCACACTGCATGTCCACTGCTCCGGAAAAGGACATAAATGATCCGCTCATGCAGCAGGGGTCTCTCTGCCATTATCCCAAAATCACTGCAAGACTGAGTAGCGACATTTAGCCTCGAGGCTTGTATCACATTTAAGAGATGGAAATCTGAAAACCTGCGCACATGCACCTAACAATTACAGACAGAAAAGCACCTTTTGTTTTTCTGGCCATAAGTAGTTAGTAGGTAACCCATGTAGATAATGTAAACACATGTCGTTATTTCTTATATCTTCACAAAAAGAGTATTGATGTCTTTGATAATCTACTCAGCCAGTCTCTCTTCCTCTCATCCTCTTTGCACCTTTAGGCTCTGTTCACTATCACAAGTTGAATCTTCAATCCACTCACAAGAACCTGTGATAATTCCAATAAGCCTAATATCAGTATCCCCACCTATACAATAAGAACCTTACAAAGAGATTCACAAATATAAAGCGAAACATGGAATGTATTTTTAATATTTTCTATGGAAAAGAGGCAAAAGAGGCACACACTGCTAGTTATGCTCACTGAAGACTTAAGACAGGGAAACCTACAAAAATTGCCCTTATGATAAGTTACAATAATTTCTACCAGCACTAGAAGCTTACAGTAACATAAACAGAAAAGTAATGCATGATAAAATGTTAAATGTTCTGGGGAAAGAAAGCAAATTTTCCATAAGTGTTATTGTTTCTTTTAATTAGACAACAGGAAAGAAAAACGAAACAAAACTTTATTTATTTATTCATGGACTCTCACTATTTGTGAAAATGATGTATTTCAGTATATGTTGATCCTCTACCACATGTTTTTGATGTCATGGAAGACTCCAACTTTGTTATACCACTGCAATTTTTTGCAAAATGGGTCTTCATGCTGATATATCTGGATTTCCTGAGCTTTCAGCTGGCATTTATGTTTCAAATGTTGCAGCAAAGAAAAGAACAAGAAGAAACTGTCACGGTGAGTTGGTATGAGCAGCTGCAGGCAACCGCCTTTTTGCAGCAGTTTGTGCAACCCAGCATGAATAAAGCTGGAGAAATAAAACAGAAATATACCCTGCATAAGGCAAAAGACAGGGCACTGTGAATAATGTGATGTTTTTCAGGGGGGGGGGTTCTTTTTTTAGAAGCAAGGCATGTCTCGGGGGTCAGTATTAGGGATTATGTTAACTTGACCCATGGGTGCCAGTGAATTAGTTGGCTGACATCCTTCAGTCCTGACAGCAATGCTGTCTGATACATTTAGAGACGGGGTTCAGTCAGATGTTAGACGGTAGCCAAATTGATTTCTTTGGGACTGAAATGAAACGAGAGCAAAAGAACAGCCATTTAAGCGGGAGGGCACTCGTTCTACATCACAAATCAAAAAGTGCTCTTGTATGAAGAAAAGAAACACCTGTCTTCCTTGTAATAAATTATTTGGTGTGATTAAAGAGTTGGCCAAATTAATTATATATATATATATATATATATATATATATATATATATATATATATATATATATATATATTTATTTATTTATTTTTTATTTATTTTTTGTTTATTTATTTTTTTAAACATTTAAATATTTTCCATTTATGTATTGATCTCTTCTTTCAGTGACAGAAATCTGAAAACACCCAAATTTAACTCCACAGCAGTGGTTTTAGGGATCTTACCCAGCCAGTCTCTATGAAAACTCCAGCTGTACGAGGCATAATCACTGCCACCATTCATTACTCATTCCTACTCATACTATTTTTCGATTATTATTCTCCAAAAGTCTCATGCTAATTTGAACCACTTGCTTAGCTCTCGAGCTAATTAAACTGTGTACCGCAGTTCTTCCTTAATGCTTACAAAGGGCTCTGGCACTCTCTGCCATACAACTCCCTCCCACCTGTCTGTATTCAAATCTGTACTCATCTTGGTTTCAGTGTTCACAAGTCAGCACTTTGCCTCATTTTTAAAAGTTTCAGACCTCATTTTCTGCCCTCTCATCCTCTTATTTTTTTCTTCTCCCCCTCACAGATGAATAATAAATGGAGCATCATGGGGATTGCTCTTTCAGACGAGCAGCTGCGTTTTGTGAGTCAAATGCCCTAAATTTTACCCTGATATGTACTGTATAGAGTAAGTGGCAAAAGTTTTGAGGAAGATTAGTTCTGGATGGTTTGTTAAATCGTCGACATTTGGGGTGTGGAAAATCATTTCCAGGCAAAAGACAGTAAGGATGAAGGAAGGCAAACTAACAGTTTGTTGTATTAACTGCAGATATTGATCTTGGGTTCTTTATTTCCATGTTAAATAAATTAGAGCAACATTGAATTTAATTATTTACAAGTTATTCATTTCCTTTGAATGCAGGTGGTTGGTGTCTATTTAAAAAGACAGACAGTATTATGAGATGATCTATTCTGTTGTATAGTATTCCTTGAAGAAAATATCCCGTAGGTCTTTGGGATTTAGTACTGTGAGATGTAGCATGGGTAACCAACAAAAACGGCAATCTATACACGATTGAAACATTGGTTTTTGAGAGTGACTAGAGATGCAGGAACCTCACAAGCGCATTGGCAAAAAGCTGATTTAAAATTCACTTAAATTGGTAGAAAGGTCTCTCTCCCCCTCTTTTGTCTTGTAAATACTCTATCTAAATTACAAAAAGCAGGTTTGACTGTCAAGAAATCAGCTAAGTAGAAAAAGGTTAAAACATAAATCCATAAAGATTGATGTATATCCCTATGCACGTCTAATATTTGCATATGAGCCCAATTATCAGCCAACGCTGAATAGCTTGTTCAGTACTTGTAACTCAAAGCAGTTGTACCCCTAATAATGTATAACTTTAACCCTTAAGGCCAAAGCTGATTGTTGAACCAGGCTGTAAGCATGTTTATGTCTGCAGTCTGTAGATTTTTGCATTTTTGCATGCTGACTTAATTTTTCAGCAAGTCAGCTTCTTTAGTTGGGCATAATTTACACACTGTGATAAATATTTAGTGTTTTTAAGTTTAAAAAAAGTTTTTACTTTAATTCGTGGTTCAGTTTGAATTCTCTGTAGAGTCTGTATGTCCTCCCCGTGTCCTGTTGTGGGGTCTCTCTGGGTAGTGCAGCTTCCTCCCAGAGTCCAAAGACATGCTTGTTAAACTGCGTCCACACAGTGAGCGATTCGCTCATACGGCATCACTTTGTTGCTGACAGCTGGTTGCTTGGACATTCCAGACTCCAGTTGCCTTGGTAGCCCTGTAATATATTTACTACCCAGTCATACGTCAATCACCAGCATCCTGCGCTCTCATTGGCAGTTGCTTCAGTCATTTGCCTCCAAGATGAGAAAAGTTTATCTCTTGACCCCCTCATCACAAGTCTTTACTAACAGTTGCATAAAGTTGCTGAAGGTCATTGACTTTTTAAGCTCTGTGGCCACCACATTGCTGTGAATCCCTTCCTGTGTGGACCCAGCTTTAGGTTAATTGGCGATTCTAAATTGGCTGCACCCGTGAATGTCAGCATGAATGGTTGTCTCTGTTTCTGCGTTAGCCTTGTTATGTACTGGCAGCCTGTCCACTGTGCGCGCTGCCTCTCGCTCTATGACAATTAGGATAGGCTCCAACCCCTTGGCGACGCTAAACTCGATAACCAATTAAGAAAGAATGGAAAAGCAATTAAGAAAATGGATGGATGGACACTTATGTTAAATTATATAAACTGTGATTGGAGATTTTATGCATACTGCCCACCTCTTTCATATGAAGTGCTAAACAGTTTACTGCACATAATTACATCATTTTCTACATAATTTTGCATCACATTATAGTATGTCATTTTATTACTTTCTTGTTAATATCATGATGTGCACTGTCTCAATATTTTGCAATTATAGTCCACTTATTATTAATCAAAGTTTTCTTCCTTCAGTACATCTGGAGGAAATTGAATGAGGTGATGGACAGTGTCGTGATATACAGATAAAAGACTCATTAATAAGATATTCTGCGATGTATTGTGAGGCTTCGAATCGTTCATGCCCTGTCTCTCCCTCCTTTTTCTCACACTCCCTTGTCTGAAGGAACAGATAATGCCGCAATAGCTCCATCAATGAAGTGGACTCTCTTTGTGCTCGGAGCTGTGTCTCTTTGATGAGACCTAAATCGCTAAATAGATCTGGTCATTACAGTCAAGGATTAGAGTAGCACTCTTGGGCTGGCTGTCTTTATACAGCTGAGAGAGAGGCTATAGATTTCAGTTTGAGCTGGAGTCTACGGTGTTGCTACTGTTTTACCTTCAAAGTGTTGTGCATGGGGTTTTTTTCTGTTTTTTTTAATCAATTTATTGTGAGGACAGCCTAACTGATCACCAAATCAACACATTATGGGTTGAAGAGATCCTGATTTTACTGCTTAGTATTGGTTAGATAACAATTCTAGGGTTGGGAATTGATATAATGCATTTTGAAGTCTTTTCACATGCCTAATCAACTTCTTTTAACTTCTAAATTCTGCAAGCTTTCAAAATTTATTTTGTTGTCTGTGAACAGAATCTTTAGTGGTAGCTTTTTTTATGCTGACAAATGAATCCTTTACAAATATGATACCCTGAAATGCCCAAAAGTCTAATTTCAGACCATTTTTTTTCCACTAACAGTGTACTAATATATTACTTTTAGCCAATTGGAGTGAATATGATAAGCCACAGGTATTATTTGTCATCTTAACAGGCCAAAGTAACAGTGCTAGCTAAAAACAATATACTTTCTACTTATGAGGGTAACAGAAGACTGACTTTGCGGCAATTCTTTTCACAAGCTGAGAAATACTCTTGTTGATGTGTAAACTGGTTTGTGATGTGTAAAATCGATGGCATGACCTTCAAGTAATGTTCAAACATGAAGCTTGTACTCCTCACAGCTTCAGAAACCTTTCAAGCGTGATGAAATTACACAGTTCGAACAGGTCTAGAGAGCTGGCTTACAGGAAGCACAGTCACTGTAGATACTTGAATAGTGAAGTCAAGTGTGTGAGTAATAAATTGCCTATTTAGCAAACCGACTGACTGAGATCATAGTGATTCATCTTGTGTTTAAAAAAAAAAAGAAACACATGTGACACGTCAGACCACAGTCGAAGCCTTACTTTGTTTTGGGTAATAATTTAAATCATCAGGAGATAAATGCCTACAGAGAAAATAATGTACAATTTTGGAGCATCTGCAGCAAATGAATCATCACCATCATCATCTGGTGTGTGAATGATGTAAAGCATTCACAAATTTTGTATGGCAAAGCCACAGTGGACAAAGTAACTTGCGTCTGCAGGGCTTGCAAGTCAGTCTGAATACTGAGCAATACCAGTGTCACTATAAGGCCTGTATAAAGCCACATACACATCAGAGAGACACCCCACTACCTGCACTTTTGCCACATCTCTACATTATATAATTTTTAATAACAGAGTCATCATAAACAAACAGGTAAATCCCAAAAGGGACGCTCATCTTCCCTGTATTTACTAATGACAACATAAATTTGATTACAGAGGAAATTGATTCCTTCAGGGCTGAAACTCATGATTATTGTTCATTAGTGACTAATCTATCCTAATTTATTTTCTGATTAATAGATAATTATTTGGTTTTAAGGAGGTAACTAGTAAAAATTCCCCATCACTATTCATAGTCAAGTCATACACAAAACATATTGAGTCAATCATCATATGGTTATTATAATAACATCAAATGCATTATTTGATCAAATTGTATCAGGTCTAGATCCCTCAACAGAACGCTGAAGTTAACTTCTCCTCCAGAGGCTAAAGATAAGAGCTTGTCACAGTTGACTTATTGATGGGGAAAATAAGGATTAAATGAAAAAGAACAAATATCCTCAAGTGCAAATGTGTTTTACATGCAGTGTGGTTTTAATTCAGAAAAATAGCAGTGCAAAAATATATTGAGTGAAGTAAGGCAGACAGCGGCATTTGTCATTTAAAGGACAGACCCCACACAAAGAGAACACCATCCAACAAATGTGCTAACCACAGGCTGCAAGTCTCATTGAAAGTTCACAGCATGCTCATCTCCGTGTGAACTCTGTGAAACATGTAACTGTTTTTCTTATCTAGGTCATCACCCTTCTAATGCATGCCATCGTGCAGTGCAGAACAGAGTATCCATGCGCAACACCGATGCAAAGCATGACTACCAGTGCATACATTCAATCTCACAGCGCAAAAAATAGCCATCGTAATTGATATGTTCACCGAAGTGAATATAGTGTATGCGGCCACAATAAGCCACAGCTCTTGTATATCTACTCTCTCCAAGTTTTAAAAGAGTGAGCTGAGAAATGAGCCATGGGTGAATCCATAAGTGAATTTTTTCAAGCAGGGTTTTGAAACTTATCTGATGAAACGGAATCATTGATTAAGAAATAAAAGAAGAATGTCTCAAGTTCACTTCATTTCACCCAAAACATCAGAGGTATTTTGCATTTCATAATTATTAATTTGGGTAATGTTACATTTTACGTTACTTCTGCAGTTCACTACTTGCATATTCTGTCATTTGATTTACAGCTTCTAACAAATGTAAGAGACTGCTGTGTCATAAAAACAAGAAAACACAGATATTGTCACGGCGAGTGAGGTGAGCCGTGTGGAGGCAATGAAGGAGGATCCAAACGCAGGCAGTCGTGAAGGTGTGAAGGTGGTTTATTGAGCATGAAAGTAAATACAAACGGCAAAGGGAGCAATGACTAACTAGACTGGGAACAAACTACAGAACACGAACCTGAACATGAGCAGAAACACTTGGCGGTTGACAGCAGGGAAACACACAGATGACGCAGGGTGGAATACACAGACGGACCAGCAACAGGCAGGAGAACACACAGGGCTTAAATACACACACCAGTAATCAGGGGATGAGAGACAGGAGGGCAACACAGCTGGGAGGAATCTGGGCTGACGGGACAGGGGAAACGTAAACTGATCACACTCACATACGACACGGACCTTCACAATAAAACAGGAAACTCAGATACATGGAACCAGACAAGACATTGAACTAAACAGACAGATTCACAAACAGATGGGGAGACACCATAGACAGACAGATACAGACGCAGACTCAGAGGCAGATCGAAAATAACACAGAACTTAAACAATCATCTAGAAAATGATAAACTAAAAGCGCTGGGTCACCGACCCAGGACCATGACAGATATGTTAAAACATTTTCACAAACTTGTTTAAAACTAAAAATTACAGAGTTATTTGTTACACAAATAACAAAATAAATTCATGTTTTTACATCCCTGTTAAAGCTGGCACATTAACATTCAACTGCTGAAAACATTTTTTTTATCTTCAGAAAAAGCAATTAAACGACTTTAATTTAGTTGATTTAGTGGTTTGATCAAAAAATAATGCAGTCATAACAGTAAATTTGAAAGTTCCTGAATAGCAAAAATAATAATATTTAACACTGAAAATATAATTTCAAAGAAAGACCTTGAGCATACTGTGGGATTAATCATTGCATCCAAAAGCCAATAATTTTGGCAATCCTAAGTGCTTTTAACTT
Organism: Aulonocara sp. 'chitande type north' Nkhata Bay; assembly: GCF_057382095.1. Classification (NCBI taxonomy): domain Eukaryota; kingdom Metazoa; phylum Chordata; class Actinopteri; order Cichliformes; family Cichlidae; genus Aulonocara; species Aulonocara sp. 'chitande type north' Nkhata Bay. The sequence continues at coordinate 23,810,187 of NC_141353.1, read as the reverse complement.
AGGGCTGTTGTGCCATAAACATTACATTGGGTCATGGTCTTATAAATTGTAGTTCTTCAAAGGTACTGAGTGTTAAATAGGCTTATATTTTCCAGCATAAGCATGCACTTTGTTTGTGGTTGAATTGCTTTAATTGAGTTTTTAATTACGTGTTTAAGTGTCAGTTTATCCAAAATAAAATAACAATTTCTCACTAAGCTTGTCCGAGTCATTTAGAGTCTGAAATTGCCACCTTTACACCTTCTGCTACCCATCTGTGCTGTTAACATGTCATTCTGAAATAATACATCACCTTAAACTCTAGAGACCTCAATTTGTACATACAAATGTTCTTCAGTAGAAACTCTGAGAAAACCTTCCGCATATTGCTGCTCTGTATTAAGTTTGCATGTCAATCTCATCATGTTAATAACCCCGGTCCATCTCTGTGAAATTACTAACCAAACTCACCTTAAATTCTCTTTTCATTTTGCCCACTTAAACAAACTTCTAGCAGTAATAAAAAGACAAGGAAAAAGAACAAATGAAATGCAGTTGTTTAGTTCCAGTGTCCTCTTGGGATGAATTTTTTTGGCTATGTATGGCAATGGCTATCTATAATTAATTATAAGTCGTTTGTGTGCAGAAATTATCACACGTTCCAGAGCAGACAGGAGGTGAGGGAAAGGTTTGCTGATAAAGCACCTGACAGAAAGTTTACAGCCCCGTGCCACTGAAGGAACGCACAAAAATACAAGCAGAGAGAGGAAATTAATGCATGAACAGACATTCATGCAAATGTTTGCACCACTGTAAACAGACATAGTAACCATCCTACTGACACTGGGATTTGGGTGTAGCAGGATTTTATCGAAGCAAATCCAGAGTCAATTTTATTTTTGTTATGTAAAATTTTACAAAAATTTTTATTGTGATGACTTTACAGACGTATTATAAGGATGTTGATTCTTGGTTAGAGTGTCCATATAGGGTCCAAATTTACAATAAAAATCAGAGACAAATTAATGGTTAAAAACTGAAACTGAAACAAATATGTAAATGTAGTTTTGCTTTTGATATTAAGATGAGATAGCTTCATACAGTATGTTTTTACATGCTTTTTTTAATCTATTCTGCATTTTGTGTTTTGTTTTTTAAATGTGCTTTAGTAATAAATATGAGTTGAGTTGAGGTTACTTTATAAATGTGGGATCGAATCCAAAATCCAGCTAGGAATCAGCTCCCGTCCTTACTGCAGTCACTGGGATAGGTTAAGATAACAAATCTGGTACAATGTTCCTGTGGGTCTGCCAAGGAACACATGCAGTGACTGCAGAATTGCACACACACACACAGAGAGAGAGCCATATAAAGTGCTGCCACGTGACTGGAAGAGTGGGGAAAAACTTGAGGCCAAACTCCTGCTTGAATTGTGCTGAGAGGGAGAGTTATTGGTGAAACATTTTGTACAGATCGTGGCCTCAGGGTGACATCAGGACAAATTCCACTTGACTGTGTCTCACCTTCACTCTTCATTTTCCCAGAAATTCCCGTTTGCTGCCTTCTTTTTCATTGCAACCGACATAACCAAACACATACAGGTGCAAACAGACACACTGGATGTATCGTGTCAGGTTATTGAGTTTCTTTTTATTTAGCCTTTTCCTTTCTTTTTTTTCTCTCATCCTGACGTTTGGTCATTTTCCTCCAACTTTCTCCACTGCTGGCAAACTTTATATTTCTAATCTTGCAAACAACTTCTAAGAAACTCAAGTCAAACAATGTTAATGCGTGTTGACATGTCATGCAAGCTCCTGACACAACATGGCAATTCACTGTTAAATTTTGTCCAAATTATTTTGTGTGTTTAGGCAGCTAATTACAGCTTCACCATGATCATCATTTTCTTTTGCTTGGAAATCCAAAAGGCATGCTAGAATAAAGCATGCAACTACCTTTATTTTGTTCCCTGTGGCCAAAGACACTCGAGTCTCAGACCCGCACTGATGCCAAAGCTCTCTGCTTCTTCTCAATAGTTTGGTACTGCTGTCAACGCCACAGTCTCCAGGGAGTACTCTCTACAAAGTGCCATTGGCTCTCAGACACTAGTGCACACATTAACACTGACTAGGAAGACTTCACACTTCCCTTTTTGTAGCGGCTCTCAAGACATCTTTCTACTGAACCATGAAGAAAATCATCCCTTCAAACAGGATTTTTTAGGCCGCTGGAGTGATTGTATTCATTCTCCCTAGCGGGTGTGCAATGTTAGGGTGGAAGAGGGGGAGCAGGAAGGAGAACGGATGACTGTTAATATTCTGGGACGCTCTCCCTTCCCTTGGTATCACAGCAAATGTCTCTTTTTATCACATTCTTACATGCAAAGATGTAGGATGTAAGAGGATAGGGCAATTACTGAAACTCCACAGACGTGAAGTATTTATCCACGATAGTCTGACTGTAATATGCATGTACACAGCTTTATGTATGTGTTTCCATTCCTGTATATGTGTATATCTCTTCATGTACAGTATGACTCTGTGTCTGTGTGTGTATAAATTCAAGAATATTCATGCTCATTCCTGTCCAGAAACTAAAAGGAAACTAGGTGCAGTGTAACTTTGAATGAGAATGAATGTGTCAAAGAAAAGAACAAAGAGCATTTCTTCAACATAATTATGTTTGGATCTATGTCATGTATAATCAAAGTAGGCATCATTTGCTGTCATGTGTTTGGAAGCATTCTTACCAGTTTTATTCTTACCACTGTGTGTATGATAGTTAATCTGGATTATTCCAAATCCATGAGGCTCGTGCTCATCTGTATCCCACCAAACTCCCATTTCTCTATATCAGGAAAGAAGTTTACCTTGAGGTGTGAAGTGGTGAGAGCAGTGGTAGCGCTTAATTTTTCCATCTCACTGATCCTCACTGATTTAAATTATTAAACCCTTTTATTAATGGGTAAAATATGTTTAAAAAATGACAATTTTAGGTCCTCACTTTTCTAAGCAGTGTGCAGTTCCTGATCCCTGGTTGAAAATCAGTTTATTGTTAAATAAAAGACACCCACAATTGTCCGCTGAAAATAAATAGACTATATAAGAGCTAGAATCCTGCTGGTGATCGTCATCAAGATGAATGATGCTAAGTGCAGATTTTGAGTCTGCAGGACAGAGCAACACGTAAACATCACACGCCTGGACACATGCAGGACATCTTTTGACCAGCTGACATCCGACATGGGCTACAACGCAGCGCTAATGGGTACATAAAAGTCTCTCTACCCCTCTCACTCCATCCCTCTGGGGCTAACTTAATGGCATGCTGTTTCTATCCGTAGCATACAGGCCGAGACAACAGCAGGCATCACATCAGTAAACAACACTCTTTCCTTCTGTGTCAATAATGAGGCCTGAAAGCAGCAGAGAGGAAGACGTGCAGACAAAAATCTAATGAAACAATGTAGAAACAATCTACCCATGCACATTCATCCAGTAAACAAACACTAGCATAGCCTTGCACAAAGAAACTGATTTGAACGACATTTCACTGTGTCTATGTCGAGCAATGGCTTTGCAGTGTGTTCAAATTATATCCATTGAGCTATAATGACAGTAAATTTGTTTTGATAACCAATAAATGCAAAATAAATGTGAGGCATTTCCATCGTGGGTCATGCTCAGGTGTCACTGCCTCCCCAGGTGTTTTTCATTCCTGTCATGTCTTCTGGTTGTCTGGCTTCGGATTTGTCTGCTTCCCTTCCCTGTCTTCGTGTATCTAAATCTGTCTTCCTCTCTTCCTTTCCTTTCTCTGATCACTCTGAAATATTGCTCTTTCCCCCTTGTCACCAAGCACCCACGTTCTCTCTTGACACTGGTGTCTCTAAGCACATTATCAGTCTAAAAAGTCCTCTTTGACAGCTGTAAAAGGGAAATGCAATTATAGCCCACTGCCATTTTAATTTTGACTGTTTTCTGTGAATTATACTACCAGCCAGTGAAGTTGTGAAGTCTGCATACTAAAGAGAGATAGCTTTGCATCAAAGATACTAGCTAATCCTCTATAAAAACAGATTTTATCCTACTTTGGACTACTCAACAGCAACAAAACTATCTAAGGAAAAGTGCTGCTACAGTGTCAGCAACCTAAATGAGAACGCTGAAATAAAGAAAAGATTAAAAAATGGGTGAATATGAACAGTGGAAATAACAGGACTGCCATAACTTCAAGGTTCAAACATGAGTCATGGCATAGAAGTAACTTTTTTGCCTTCCCAGCAAAGCTGTTGCTGATGAAACGATGATGAAATGAATCTCTACGGTCTGTACTTGTGAATTACTGTAAGTTATTTTTGATGTCCTGAGAGTGGAGATTTTGATTGGACTCTGATTGGCTGCTTTCTACTGCAGAGTCAGAGTGACGACTGATTGCTGATCCCGTTCTCCGTGTTCCTTTCTCTCCTCCAACTAGACAATCTGGAGAAAGTTTGTCCGATGCTGCTGCTGCAATTCTGCGTCTCGCCATACTTCAAAGTGAACTCCACAGTCTTATCCCGCATGTCGTAGCCTGAGAGCACAGGCCGTCCCTGAGCGCGAGCTCTGTGCAGATTCAAAGCAGGTTCCTGTCACTGCGCTTAATGAAGACCTTGCATTCTATTTCATCAACCCTTTCTTCTTCGTCTGCCAGTCCTCCACTAAGGATTGCATATGGCGATTTCATTATTAATATGTGCTCATCCCTTTCTCTAATGAGTACACTGTTTTCAGAGTTGCTTCGTTTTGAGTGTCATGTTCTTGAGCTTTGACTTTATTCCTCTTTTTTTTTGTGTAAACACGTTTTTGCTGAAGATCAAAATTCCATTAGATAACATATATACTGCATTGCAACATGCTATTAACAAAGAGTAAGCTAAAGTAGAAAAATATTCAGACTTGGTGGTGGTCGGTCAAATGCAAACAAAAAATGTCAAGCCTTTCCACCTATATATTTCTTAACTTTTTTCTTTTAAAAGCCCATGCCACCATTGTTTCCTTCATTTCTCTCCCTTCTCATTCCCATTAATCTCATCTTATCTGCTCATTTCCCCCCTCCCTTCCTTATCATTTCTGCTTTCTGAATTTCCTCTCCTCTCTCTCTTTTTTCAATTCCACCTTTCACCATTTTCACCTGTTAGTTCCGGCACTGCACAGCCTGAGAGCTGTCAGCACACAGATACACTTTCTACCCCCGTGGTCGCAGAAGCAACCTAATCAGACCCCCAGCAACAGCTTCTGGCTCCCCTTCCTCCTGCTAGACACTGATAGAAGTGCTGCGGTTTGTTTTCCTGCTAGTGTTAATTATGTAACCCAATTATACCATCACAGAGCTGACGCAGGGAAGCTAAATTAAAAGTGATTGGCTCCATTACAGTCGCCTGAATGCTGCACAGGGTGCTTTCACAAGGCCCTATTTAAAGTTTGTTCCCCTGGTGAAAAACATCCAGATCTGTGTCATTATATCGGATTTTCTGAATTGATGCAGCAAGTGTGGTGCGTATATTTAGCATTGTGCTAATTTCCATAAGGCTTCACGGTAACTTGCTTGAAACCCCCATGTGATCTCTGCTTTTTCTTCCAGACATATTGCTTTGCTTGTTTGTGTTGTTATAGTGCCAGACAAGTCATTACCACCGTGAGACATAGCCAAAAGGTCTTAATTTTCCCACATTATAACAACCTGGGAGGTTTCAAACCGGAAAGGTTGTGATCTGCATAAATTTCTCCATCCCCACACATCACCTCTGTGTAACCTGCAATCCATCCTACATCCTCACACGGTTAGGCAGCCCATCATCTACGTATGCTACAAAATTTTTCTCATTCCTGTTTGTGACATTATGAAGTTAATGTGATGTGAAATCATGTTGACTCGTTTTGTGTATATGACCCATTTAGACATCTGTCACAGGACAAGTGATATGTTGTAAAGGACACTTGCAGGAAGATGCTGTTTTAGTGTAATCCCTATAATTACATTGCATAAAGTTCAAAACACTATAAATTTACTTACTTATAGGGTTTTTTGTTTGTTTGAAATGACCTGTCATTAAATGCTGGCATCTTATGACAGTTCTACCCTCTGGGAGTCCTTTGGTATTGTTACCCTGACATATCAGCCACAGGAATACTGGTTTCTGCCCAGTAATAGACCTGTTCTAAGTTGAGCAGTCTCTAAAAATTTAAATGATCTACTCATCTACAGTCTCTGTCATTTTATTCGTCTGCCTCACCAGAAAAACAGGTCAACTAAATGATGAGCCAATCTCTCCCTCCATGGGATGCAACATCAGACAGAGAGGTTTAGGCGTAAAGCGGGCTAACACCTCGTCCAGAGGATAATTTGAATATGAAGATGTACTTACCTGAGGCGACAAAATAGGAGATTAGCTACAATTCTGTGGGCTGTTTTCCAAAATCGGGACTACATAAACACTTGCACTTACTTCTTATTTGCACTCATTTTGATCTTTATAGCTTTAAGCTCTCTTGAGTTACAAAATCAACATCCTACTTCACGTATTAGGGATGCCTCTTGAACATTTTCCATTTATACCCCTTAACCTAACCTTGGAAGACTAAGCACTCTGACTTAAAGTTTGCTTGGATTGATTTAATTCCTCCGAGTAGCTGGAAACCACATCAACTCCAGCATGATACTGACACAAATGCCTCCAATTAATCAAGGACTTTGTGTACCTGGTGGGACAGCAGGGAGGAAGAAAGAGGCTGTGACAAGGGGAAAGGATGGAGAGGAGAGGGGAAGGAACAAAATGAGGGATGAGCAACAAACGGTTTTGACAAACAGGAGGGTTGAGAGGTGCAAAGAAGCACACTAAGGTATCCGAAATGTGTCTGCCACACATTTCCTGTATACTTAGCCTTTCCAAACACAGGAGTCTTTTTTATATATACCAAAACATAAATGGTGTTTTCCTAAACTCAGTTCTCTTTCTGTCTGTTTTTCAGATTTAGAATCCAGCCTCGCTGTTTATTTCAGCTTTCTGTTTATCCGTGAGGATGAAATACAAGCTCGATTTTTTTAATAGTGCCGCGATTCTTATTTTAAGTTTGAGCAGCAGGGAGATGGGGAGGGAAGAGAGGGATCATGCCTACTAAACACATCATAATGAACTTTCTCATTGCTGCATCACACTTAGATTCATCACCATTATACTCTAATGGTGATAATTTTGCAGGCTTTTAAACTTAGCACTCCTCCTCTGTTCACCGCCCACCTTTTTGTTTGCATCTGCACTCGCCCTGCTTCTCTCTCTTTCTTCTTCCCAACATTTCTTCTTTCTCCAAACTCCTACACTTCCCTGCCTCTTCTCCTTCAGCTCAGTCTTTCCCTCCTCCGTCAGCAGTTATAAGCACTTTCAACAAGTCTTTCAACATGAGGTGTGAACCAACACTGCCCCCTAAAGGTTAAAGGACTGGGTGGAAACAGGTGATGATCTGCAAGGTGTGTGAAGTATTTCCACATGGCTATGTTTATGACAAAATGCGTTTATCTTTTCTTTTTTACTTTTAAATAGAAAATCAAATGAAACAATCACTATGTTAGCAACACAGAGCTTTCAGTTCCAAAAATGAATGAGCCTTTAGGTCGCTTAAGATAAGAAAAAGCACTTAATTTTCGAAATGTCGACGCGATGTAATATTTTTTTGAAAGAAGGCATTGTTTAGCTTTTGTGCTTTTACTTGAGGAAATCTTTCCTCTATTCTGATGGTATCAGGAGCAAGCGTAGAGTCTGATCTGTTATTCTTCACCAGTAAAGACATGCTCTGAATTTTCCTTCAGTGTACTGTCTGACATAACTTCTCTCAAAGAGATTTATAAATGTGAAGTGGAGACAACACTTGTTAGACAATGCTGCAGTTTAAAGAAGGTTTTAATTAAAAACATGCTGACATTAATCTTTCAAAGACTGTATGAAAATCAACTGCAGGTGTATGTCAACATTATGAGTGACACAAGAGGCATTGTTAGCCGAGGGTAAGGCTGCGATATGAAAAGGTCTTCTCTCTGAAACACTCTGCTTGAATTAATGACAGTAAATGTGCACATCTTCATCTGATAACAAAACCTGAGCCCTTTAAACTGCAGCATCTCATCTTTGCAAATACCGATTGAAGATTTGAAAGTTTAGTCTTAAGAAAGTCTGTTGATTTTGCCTTGTAATTTGCACTACAAAGTACATCAAATTTTCTGGCATTAATATGTGCTGATTTGCAGTGGAAGTGATTGTTTTGTTGTTTATTCAGCGAGCGAGTGGATATGGCTTTGGGCGGCTTTTTTTGAACCATCTAAAATGAGGTAAATTGTCTCAGATAGATGTGGACTTACATAAGCACTGGCACAGATTCTACTTTTTACACTCTGAGTTTCATTAACGGTGACAATTCTGCAGCATACCAATCACTTTTTCATCAACTGTCTGGGTGCCAACCTGTTCACATCACGCACACTGAAACAGGGCTGGTGCTGACAAGAGAAGAACCGTGAGTGTCACAGATAATGAGGCAAGGAATCTAGGAAGTGGTGTCCCTCCTAGTGATGTGCAGAAACCTAATCTTTAGTTGTTTATCTTATGAATGGGCACATATTTTAGTTTTCTTTTCTAAGTTGTGTTTTGTAGTTCAATTACAAACATCCTAATTAGCATTTGCTCCTCCATGCAAAGCCCCGCTGCCTACTTTACCCTGAACCTCGGCTATCTACAAGTCATTGATATTCAGTTAGCCCACCCTTAATCCCCATAGTATCTGTCAGTATTACAATACACTGACAGCAATGTGAAGTTAGTAGATTCTGTTATGGTGCAACAGAGTATAATACATATCAAATAAAGTTATTAGCCATTGCTTCTTTAACTTTCTATGTTACAATAGAGGTATGAATTATTCTGGAGACACAAAGTGATACAGGGCATGTGAGAGGTGTTGATTAAAGCAAACTTGGATTAACAGCAAATAGTGGCAGAAGGCCACGATGTCCATAGTGGTGGCATTATGCTGTAGTTTAAGTTAAGACAGATACAGGCTTGAGCCACCCCAAGTTTAAAAGGCAGGAGCTTTTATACTTTCCTGATCCTTGTTGTACTTCACTGTAGTGACATAAGCTTTCACATAATGTTTATTTGTCTGTTGTAATCCTAATAGCTGTGACTGATGGTGTGAGGAAAGATGAGAATGTCAAATGACTCATCATCATAAAGATGCACTGCTAGGTGCTTTGTGCAGCAGTGAGTAAGACTACCAATTAGTCAATCCAAATGAATCCTGCTGCTGGCAGTGTGTATTAAGTATCCCAGACTCAAGTCCCATGAATTACTTATTTACATTTTTCTACTTGTGCTTGTTTGTGAATCACAAGAACATTTGGATTTTACAATTCAATGCTTTGGCAGCATTTTGTTTTCTGAGCAGCCAGCTCACGTAAGCAGCGGCTTGGATACTTGATTGGACTTGCAAATATAAAGGCTGTTAGAGATTAGCCCTTGCAATGTGTAAGACAACTGTGAACTAGCGGTTGGTCACGAAAAGCAGCAAAACAGATTCATGGTTGTTGGATAAAGAAATTAATCTTTAACAGATCAGCATGCCACCCTGGACTCGTGCATATTCAGGCTGGTGGTGGATTGATGATGCTAGATTGCCCCCGAATATATTTAAGCCAAGTTATATCCCTCTTGCTGTGAGGGAAAAGTGTTTGTGTTTCTACCACCATGACACTTATCTAAGTCAAGTTAGAGTTTTATGGATATATCCTGCCTGTTTAGCCTCAGTATAACATATGCCCTGGTATATATGCAAATGTTTAACAACAAATACTGCAACTCTATCATATATTTCAGGACAGTTAGAAGCAGTGGTACTCCTACTTCCATAGTGCATAAACTGTTATATATAACACTGATTCTTTTTTTATAAAATCCCTCAATTAAGATGTTCTCTTATAAATGATGTTGGCCAAAAAGCATAGGCTAGTCTTGTACAGTTGGTTATTCATACTTGCTTATAACCAGTGCATCTGTTATGATAGCTTAGGTAACAGCTACCTCCTCTTTGCATACCTTACATACTGTTCGAGTCAAATGTAACCTATTTTGATACCTGATGGGAGTATAAACATCCTAAATGTTATTCTCCTGTCCTGAGCCTTAAAAATTGAGATTAAAGTTAATGAGATTAGGGCTGTTCAATATAACGATATATATCGGATGACGCTATAAAAACGTCTATTGTTTCATTTTATGCTATCGTTTGTTTCGTGGTGTCGCAAAATAAACTGTTTACGGCAATGTTTTTTCATCGTTTTGATGGTCACTGTAGTGGCTATATTAATTTCTTAAAGTTCTCTCTTTCTCTTATATTTCGTGTAACCACTACAGACGGACAAGCGCCTGTTTTTATGCGTTGTGGTTAGCAACAACGACGGTAACACCATCGCGTGTCCGCTTGTTTATGTTCCACATAAACCTTTCACAATAAAGCTCAAGATCCTGTTGAGACTTTTCAAAATAAACTGAATCACGTGAAAGAGCAGATTATTTACGGATGAGAAGTAAAAAAGAGCCGCCAGGTGCTAAAAAATAAACCTTAGACTCAAACGTTAGTACAGGCTTTTCCCCGCAGCACGCCGTGTAATAAATACTCACAAAGAAAACGGCGGCTGTTACAACTTATGTCTAAAAATGTATCGTTTCATGCATCGGTTAAAATACTCGACTCCAGCTACATGACGCCCAGCTGGAAACACTTCCCGCAAGACGAGCTGCCCGAGATTCACAGAATTTACAGAAAATGTTAGATTTTTGTGATTTATATCGTTATCGGGATGGCAGAATTCTTATATCGGGATATGAGATTTTGGTCATATTGCACAGCCCTAAATGAGATATTTTAAAGTTTTACTGTAGAGGTGCTACTAATACTTCAAATTCTTCCATACTGCCCCACATATCTGATCAGATCGATTTTATTTCCACTAGAGATGGCACGATACCACTTTTTTATGTCCGATACCGATACCGATATCATAAATTTGGATATCTGCCGATACCGATATGAATCCGATATAGTGTTTTTTAATCAACAAAACTGTTTTTTTTAAATATCTTGCTGCATTTTGTATAAGTTCATACTCAAGTTTAAAACAACAACTACACTAAAGCTATTCTGTTATACCTGTATGCAAAAAAAAATAAATTTCATAGTTCAGCAATACTGATCAATCTAATAAACTTAAACCTACACCATCCTCCCTATTCTGGTATTTTAAAGAGTACTTAGCATAAATATTAAGCAACCTAACTAATAGGGTTCCAACTCCCAGCAACAACAAAAATAAATAAATAAAAAATAGGGAACCACCCCTCACGCTCCACCTCATGATGCTTAATCGACGTAATCAACCTTAATTTGATGCAGTGTGAAAAAAATGCACAGAAATCAATTATTTTTCAAGAAATATTAAATAGATTCAACATCTTTCTTCAACAAAATTGCAGACTGCACAGATGGTACCTTCCCAAAGGAAAAAGTACTATAGCTTACTAGGGTATATATATATTAGACTTAATAGACTGAAGAAGTCACTTGGATGAGTGACGAAACGTTTCTCCCACAAAACGCTACGTCCAGATGAACAGAATCAACTTTTTGGAGATTAGACTTAATAGTCACTATATACAGTAATTGACTTCTATTCATTTTACATCAAATTAAAACTTTGGGTGTCAGATAATTATTTATTAAAAGCTAGACATTTTAAATGAGAATAAGAAAAAAGTATGTCTTTGTGCCCCCTTTTCCCTGTTCATGCCCTATCGGCCCCCCTGGCTAAACTTTGCTAGATGCGCCCCTGCACAGTTACCAGCGTCAGCTACGTAGAAAAAGATCCTCGAGTAGAAAGTAATATTAAATACATTCTAACAACAGCTGATCAAGCTTAAACGTGCTGCTGTTGTTCAGCCGCTGGTTTCCTCTTTCTGGTGCAAAGTGGGCCAAAAGCAAACTAGAGACACGGACTCGCGACAGAAAAGCCGATCAGCTGATCGTTAAGCAGTTTCATGATTGAAGTAGCAGCGAGAAGAGGCAGTCGCTCCATATATCGCTTGTTAAGCTTAACGCAGGAATGCTTTACAAACATTCAGAGATGGACTTACACACTTGCTTTACTTCTCTCGGGGATAACTTTGTCGGAGATGAAATGCCGGGTTGCTAGCGAAGCTCCAAATGCTATCCAGACCACCGACAGGTCCCGCATGCCACAGCTGCTCTATCACGTGATGCATACTGCTCCGACGTGCTAACGTTCTGAGGTGAGTTACGGCGTGTTGCAAGTTTTGTGAGGTGCTTTCGTGATATTTAATGGATCGGATTACATTTTTTATTTTTCTCCGATATCCGATCCAGTAATTTAGGTCAGTATCGGACCGATACCGATACGTAATATCGGATCGGTCCATCTCTAATTTCCACCACTGTGGGTCAAAACAAGGAAAATGTTAGTTTTAGGGAATCTTGAAACTGTACCGTGGTGATGGAGTTCAAGCTTGACCTTGACACTGTTAGAAATGTCTGCGTTCCCAATACTTTCGCCCCGGTTCCCACAGAGTCAGGCACCTGCTGATCATTGAAGTACCATGGGGGAGTTTTCAAATAGTATACAAGTAAAACAGCATGTGACTGATCACATGGTGCACAAAAGTAACAGAGGTCCTACAGAGTCAATTTATCCTGGTGGCAACTGAAGTTCACAAGAGGGGTTGGAGGGGTCATAAGATTATAAAGACACTTCAACTGTCATTTCAGAGACTGTGGGAAGCATCTGAAAGTCCCACACATGCATGTTTCATGCCATTTCTTTGAATGCACAGACTAGTTTGAAATAATAATGCCATGTAAAGTATAAACACACTGAAAACCTTTTTTGTTTTTTTGTTGGGGGGAAAAAATCGAGTTGACATCACACAATGATGAGCTGGTCCTGATGTTTCTCAACAAAAAAGAAAAAACAGAGATTCTGAGTTCATCTCGTTCTCATGAGAAGGCAGCAGCAGGGGAAATTTCATGGTTTGATCCAGGAGTTGAAACTGTAATATGACCACTTTCATACATATTTCAGGATGTCAGTGGGGGCAGTTTGAGCTCTTGTTTGAAGAGTTAGGACCCCATCAGCTCTGTATCTGAGGAAAAGTAGTATTATTTTACTATTTACATATGTTCAATACTGCAAGCTTTAACTACCAGTGCGCTTGTTACCAAATCCAGTGGTCTGATTGGTTGGTTCATTTGTCCCACACGCCATCAGACTGTTTAACTCCTCTCTGGAGGGGAGAGGGAGGGGAAACAGGAGGACAAAGGAGGGGGGAACAACTAAGCTGTAGTGCCTCTGCACCTCACTGTACAATACCTTGTGCAATACTTTTTGTAAATAGTCAACAGTGCAATAGACTCAATACTTGAAATGTGCAATTCACTTGTATTTTTATTTTTTATTCCTATTTATTCTATTTATCCCCTTTGTATATTTTATTTATATTTGTCTCTGTATTTATATATGTGTGTGTGTGTGTGTGTGTGTGTGTGTGTGTGTGTGTGTGTGTGTGTGTGTATATATATATATATATAACAGTTCTGTAACTGTAACTTCGGTCGTTGCTGTGCTTTTTTTGGAAGTCGAATTTCCCAGAGGAACCCACCCGAGGGATTAATAAAGTTCTATCTTATCTTATCTTATTTACATGCAAAAATCTGAAAAATTGAACTTGAACAGAAAATTTGTCAAGTGAAATTAAGCAGTCAGTGTGATCGGGTGCATTAAGAATAGCTGCTAAAAATAGTTTTAACACACAAAATATTTACAGATATTCTACATGAATTAATGACGATAATTTTGTTATGAGAGTATTTATGCTATGATAGAACAGTAAGCACACTGTTTGGTGGTGTTAATAATAAATCCCAGCATTTCCAGAATGTTCTTGCCATTTTCACCTTCAGTAAAATATATTTAAACAATTGTAGCTGATATGTTTTCCCATCCCAAACATGGTATTTTGTGATAGTGTTGGGGGAAAAAATTTAAACACTCTCACTGAGCATTTATTCATTTCTGATATTTATACATACAAAATAGAACTGTGGTTCAAAATTTGCACAAATACTTGTTATGAAGGAATTCTTCACAGGTTCAAAACTGATCCAAAGCATACTGTGAAGGCGTGAAATGGGATTGGTATGAAAACGTTACGATTATTCAATCAAATGCCTGTTTTGCTTGAATAGTAAAAAGATGATTCTATCATGTTGGTGAAACACTAGCTAGGTAACAAAGTAAGGCTGCAAACAAATGAGCAAATGAGGTGAGCAGGCATGTCATTGTTAAAAATGAAACAGTTTGATACAACTTTTTATACTTTTTGCTTCTATATGTCTGGTGCAGCTGTCATGATTCGTATTCTTGTGGCGGTAGCTTATTGTGGTCGCATATGTCTCAACACAATGAGTATCTGCCAACATAACCAAATTGCAAGAGCAGCTCAAGTGTGTGGCAGAACAATGAAGAGATATATATATATATATATATATATATATATATATATATATATATATATATATATATATATATATATATATATATAGATAGATAGATATATGCATAAAAGAGGAGAGCGCGTGATGTGGAATAATAAACATTATACCAGCTGAGTGTAGACCCAATTACTGTCTGTGTAGTAAATGATGCAGTTGTAGTAAGAGCTGATAAATTGTACAGTGGTTTTAAGCATTAGTTTAAAAGAGCATCCTATTGTTTATACAGGATTCATTCACAACTTGTGAAAGCTTGGTTCAGTCATATAATGGAACAAAAGTCAAGGTTAAATGTGAATATTCATTTTTGAATTTTAAAACAAAAAATATGCACGTTATATCTTTATCTCAAAGCTAAGACGCTGATGTATTCTAGACATCAGCATCTTAGCTTGTGTTTCGTATCGAAACATAGCTCAAAATTCAGCTGAGTTTAACAGAAATGTGACTCGCGTGTCTAATTAACATAAAGGCATGAGATGAAATATAAAGGCATCACCCCAGTATTCTAAAATTCCACAGGAAGGGAATATACGTCTCTCCCATGACTCATCAGAATCTATACAGAAAGAAAAACACTGAAAAGCATCCACCTTGTGGCTGCTTCAGAGGAACAGTCATCTGATTGTAGGATACCACATCTGTGGAGCATCACAGTCAATCTTACTTACTTCACAGTCAATCTATCTACAGTATAGATGTTGTGATGTTTCAAGATGTGTGAATAATTTGATCTCGTGGTGGCACTGATGAAATGTCAAGAGATCATCAAAGTCAGTAAGTCAATAAGATTCATCTTTTTTGGAAGGTTAGCTGTAGAGATATTTCAGTCTGGTGTAAATAATAGTTTGGGACCAAACAACCAACTGATGATGACCAGTAACTGTTATTTACCTCTCTAGAAAGATCCCACAGGCACTATACAACACATCTGTTCTTATGACTATGAAATATGTGAGGAAACAGTGAGGAATTTTGTGAGTAGCGTTAGTGGCTTATAATAAGTCAGCATTTATATGGACTGAACTGTAAGACCTCAATCTAAAGTACCGCCTGAAACATTTGTAAATGTAAGCCAGACAGTCGTGACCTCTGGAGTCTCTGAAAAGTAACTAACCGTATACAGCAGGGCACAAAGCCAGGTTTGTAGTGCTTGATTCAGTGCCAACATGACAGAACCAATGTAAAAGTCTTCTAAAGGATAGGGGGCAATGGTGAAGAGGGAGCCTGCTGGGAATAAGCTCAACCGTTTTAAGTGAACAAAAGATATTTCTCTTTTATGTGTTTATGGGTTTACATCAGAGATAAGACGCAGAGGTAAGAAGGGTATGACAAAGTTCATAAGCTTAAGATTTGATTGACTGACTTGGGTTGTTTGAAAAATTAAAGAAAATTGAGGTTAGTATATATTTACATCCTACTCTTAGAACACAATAGTAAACAGTCTGACTCCTCATTAAAAATGACAAATGCATAAAACAAAGAAGCATATGGAAATAATGTTAGGGACATGTCTTAAACTCAAGTATTTAAAATATAGATAGTCTGAACAGAGCCATGGTGACAAATAATAAATCCGTCCACCCATTTTCTGACACTTATCTTGGTTCAGGTTGCAAGGTCGGCAATCTAAGCAGAGACACCCAGACCTCCCTTTCCGTGTCCAGTTCATCCAGGGTGAATACAGGGTGAATTTCATTGATACTTGGGACCCGGATACCAGGGAGCTTCAAAATTAAATGAATAAATAAACATAAAAGACCCACACATAATTTAAGAGTAGCTCTTTATTTGTGGATGCATGTGTAAATATATGTGAACATATTAAATGTAAAAACTATGTTGCTTGTTTAATTTGTCTTTTGAATTCTCCACTTTCCTCAGTGATGAAGTGTACAGGAGTATTTTTCAATGTACTGTCAAGGTTGCATTACCATTTGCAGAGTAAGGCTGCGGGAGTAGCTGCATGTGAAGGAATGGTTACACTAATTCACACATTCACACCTGGGAGCTGGCCACGGTTATCACAGCATTACGCTGCAGTTCTGCTGAAAAACTGTGGCATCCAGCTGCACTTTGAAAGCAGGGCCAGCTCACAGGAATAATTGTTTGTGCAAGCAAAATACTGTATGCTTAAGTTCATTAAGGAATCTACTGGGTATTTTCTGAATTCATTAGTGGCTAAATCAGTCAAGTGATCTGAATTTTCGTTTTTTTTTTCCAGGTCAATCCCCCCCACCCCACCCCACAGGAAATGAATCATGATTGTTGATAAACTCCAGTTATTTTCTTACATAGTCTTTTCAGCGAACATTAACCCGAAACATACAATGCAAAAGCAACCCAGAGCATGTCTTGAGTTTTTGTTAGTACATAAATATAATGCTATTTTAATTATGCATTTTACTCTCTGAAAGCTAATGGCAGAAAGGCCCACAACAGCTATAGTATAGGGCTTGTAAAACCTTACAGAGGAGACATGCCATTCTTTTGTGATGCTGGTGGTTTCCATACTTCACGAAATCCACTGCCTGCAAAGGATTCTGAACCCCTTCAGTGTTAGGGCATTGTCTCACCTACAGTTGGTTTACTCTGGTCCGAATCAGTTGATGACATTGTAAAACTGTATCTTTTTTCCTGTGGTTTGGTTTGTTTAAACACAAAGAAAAATCCATATGAACTCCAAGTGAACCAAAATGCATCACTACGAACCACATGAGAATTTTCAGTCCGCTGACTGGCTAGATGTGGGGTAGGAGCAACAAAAATAAATACAGGAAGAAGGCATAGGATGAGTAGGTACAAAAAGTACCTGGTACCAGGTACTACTACCTAATGTAAAACCCTAAAAAATCAAGTGCCATGCTGAGCTAACCCAACTAAGTACTAGTGGAAAAGGGCTATTAGAGAACACAGAGAATTACCATTTCACAGCTAGTCACTAGCCTGTACAGGCATCGCACATATATAGCACCTTCCTGCGCATTGAGAATACTACGGAAGAGGATTATGGCTACTGGGGGGGGGGGGAGACTTTAATCTCGGAAATTCTGACTTTTTTCCACAGATGTCAGATTTTCTTTTCTCAGAACTCTGAGAGAAATGACAGAATTCTGAGATTAAAGTGACTTTTTCCACAATTGTTTTTTCTCAGAATTCTGACTTTACCCTCAGAATTCTGAGATTAAAGTTTGAATTCTGTCTTTTTTCACAAAATTCTGATTTTTTTTTTCTCAGCATTCTGACTTTTTTCTCAGAATTTTGACTTTTTCTTAGAAATGTGGAAAAGAAGAAAAAAAAGACATGCCCACTTCTTTTTTTTTTTCCTTTGGCCCTAATCCTCTTCCATAGAATACAAAGCATACATGGGTATGTGATATTTTTTAGCTCAAACTGGTAGTTAGTCCAGGTTGGGGTTGGCTCATGTTCACACGATAAACGAAGCACTCTTGAGTGCATTTGGAACCGTACCAAGACCACTTCCTCCAAAGGGTCTCGGTGCAATTGTTTTGGTCATCCACCTGATCATTTATTCACACCTGCACAAACGAATCACACCAAGTGGGGAAATGAACCAGAGTATCATTTACTCAGACAGACTAAACACTACAGGTATGAAAACACCCTTAATGAAACATTTTTGTTCTAAGCCTCAAACCTTAGCTGAGACTCTTCAGCTGAAGCTGATATTTTCAAATACCTTTAACATAAATATGTTTTGGTACAAAGCTGCAGTAGTAAAAAAAAAATGAAAAAGCAAAAAAACAGAATCTGTGTCCAGGAATGTATCTATATAACTCTCTCTGTAATAGCAACGCACTCTTCATGGAGTCGCAAGTCTGCGTTCCAAATCCTATTATGTTATTATCTATGAGATTTATGATCTTGGTCAATGAGCCGAGGGTAGAGTTATGGTCCTGAATAAATATACTATGCTCTGCTGAACTCAAGCTTATCATGTTCAGGACATGCCATTACAGCCCCTGTTGTTCTAAAGGACTTACAAAAGTCAAAAAAAAAAGTTGACTTTCTTATATTTTCGCCCCTTAAAGTGATTTTCCTCCTTTTTTTGGAACTTCTCTGGAGTGTGTCCTTGTTTTCATATTCATGCTTTTTCCTTTCAATCCAATGACAATCTGCTAGAAGGGCATCTCAACCAATTGCTTGTTTGGAATAAATCAAAGCTGCGAAAAAGCTAAAATAACTTTAAGGCGATCAACTTGATGGAGTCGGGGACTATGACAAGTGCCACTGGCAAAGTTTGCCCTGGTTCCTGACACTTTAGAGATTCAGCTGCTGTGAGCTGCTGATGTATTCACAAAATAGTGAAGGATTGACCAATAAAAGGGTTCATAAAATGAGGAATAGATATTTCTAACTATACACAGAAAAAAGCTACAGAGAAAGAGTGATGATGATAGAGGGAGTTAGAAAGAAGGAGACGCAACACAAAGACAATATAGACTGAAAGTAGTGTGCTACATTTCATCAAAAGATAAAAGATAGGTTGGACACACATTTCAATTATTGTGATAATTCATTCATGTTACCAGCAACATAAACAATTATTCAAATAAAAATAACTGATAATGCAGCTGCTTTGTAAACTGCTTATTAAATGTGTGATACATTTTGTTAGCAATTAATTTATCTGTTTTTGTCAAACTCATCACATGGGACGCTCAATGCTGGCTGACCTCTAGTACATATGAATTGTGGCTAATACCAAGCTAGATGTCTGGTAAACACATTGACATATTGAGTATTAAGGTTCACCATCTTTGAAACTTAATAATCAATATGTGAATAGGGTGGTGGAAGTGAACAGGCCAGGGTCTTTCAGTGTGGAGTTTGCATGTTCTTCCCATGTTTGAGTGGGTTCTCTCTGGGTACTCCGGCATGCAGTTAGTGGGGTTAGGTTACTGGTAACTCTAAATGGCCTAAAGCACAGGTGTCAAACTCTGGCCCGTGGGCCAAATTTGGCCCGCAGCCTAATTACATTTGGTCCGTGAAGCCATACCAAATTACTATTAGAGCTGGCCTACTGGTATTATACAGCTAATATATATATTGTTTAGTATTAAGCTTTGCTTGTTCCATATTCAGTTTTTCAGCAAAACGTGTTTGAGTCCATAAGAAAAGATTCATTCTTATATCTGGAGGAATAAATATATTTCAATAAATATTAACGTTAGCCCGAGATTTTGTTCCTGTTTTGAATTTTGGCCCACTGTGTATTTGAGTTTGACACCCCTGGCCTAAAGGCATGCCATGTGTTACCCCTGCAACAGACTGGCGACCTGTCCAGCAACCCTGAAAAAGGATCAGCAGAAGAGAATGGATGGATGGAGTATTAAGGTCCAGGGAGAATAAACCCATGCATTCCATATAGAAAGGCCCTGGAGTCAAACTAAGAACCTTCTTGCTGTGAGACAACCCTACTAACCAGTCCACCACCAGCAATAGTTAGTACTGGGTTCTCAGAAAATGTAGTTGAACCCCTGCAAAGTGAGAAGCAGAGCAGAAATTTAATGCATTTATCTTTATTTATTTATTTATTTTTTAATGACAATTAATATAAGTCTAACAACACTGAGCTGACATTTGGAACTTTTTAACCATTGATAGCAAAAAACACCAACCAACAATTCTTCAAAGTTTACATGGAAAAGTGAAATTTTGCTGGGAAAGTGGTTAAATGGAGCTTGTATTCTATGTAAAGCCCTTAGAGTGTCAGTAGGAAAATAGAAAATAGTATATTATAGAAAAACACTATAAAAATGCCAGTCCATATAATTATTGCTAATACAGCATCACCAAGCAAAAGGTTTGTTGATTTTGCCCTAAAATAAGCTTCCATTCAGAAGCAAAAAACTTTACTTGTACCCATCTTTGCTATTGCAGAATTCTTCTGTTGCGTTAAACTGAGCACTATTTGAGCTCAAGTCTCTCGCTCATGTCTCCGATAGCATTCTTTATTCATCCAAGAAACATCATGTTTCTGCACTGAGGTACTAGTTCTCAGTCCTCTTTATCTTTTTTGTTTCGGAGTGAGATGTCAAGAAGTCGCCCCTGCTGTGAAAATGCTGTCATCATTTGAAATGTAAAATAGCACAGAAGCACAACAGTGCTGATCATTGCTTCAGTTGGGCACGATGAGATGAAATGTGAGAAAGAAAAGTCATTTATTCACTGTGTTTAAGAAACCCAGATTCAGCTTCAATAAAATCTTATCACAGGGGTTTTGTTTCAAACATTCAATAACAGTAAATTTAAAAAAAAAAGAAGAAGAAGAAAAAAAGCTTATCTGTATTTACCTGCTGTCTGTCTGTTGGAGTAAAAGAAGCATCTGAAAACATAATGGACAAAAAGACAACATCTTTTGATGATAATAAGTCAACAATATCAAACATTTTAACAATTTCATGAGTAAGTTCTGACAGATCATTCAAGAACAATGTTTAAATATTTTGTTTCTTTCACAAAAGAGCCGATTCTCCCTTCTGCTTTTGATCAGCCTCCGTGCTTGCTGGTACTTTTAACAACAAAGGGCATCAGTCCATCAATGAGATCAGACGAGTTCTTGCAATGCTGGGAAAGCTCTGCTGTTCCTGATGGTAAAAGTAACATTTAATCCTCACAAAACAAGGAAGGAATGTAAATGCACCTGTCTTTTTAAAGAGCAGAGCATGCAGTGATAAACTACTTTTTGCCTCCAACTGGCTATAAAGCCAAGGCTAAGAAGCAATGTATTGTATATTATGGCTATAGCTATTGTCCACAGTCCTGGTGTAATTTGTCTACAACAACAACAAAAAAAATTTAGCATTCTGCGATACTGACAATATACAGCAGTGGAGTAAAGACATTTTCATGAAAATTGATTTATTGAAACTTAGGCAGTATTTACCTAATTTAAAAACTGTCCTGCAGACAACCGCACTCACAATGTGGAAAAATGATAAAAAGCAATAACTGGATTTCATTTTTTCAATAACTGTATAAACAACTACTCGCCATGTTGATTCTCCTCCAATCAAAAGTTTTCTTATTCAGTAGAATAGTTTCCTATTGTCATTGCACATGTACAATGGAAACGCAGGTGTTCCACACCAACTGTGCCGGAATAAAACAAATAGTAGACAGCAGCAGTGACTTAGCTGAAGATGTCAGGTTACACCCGACACATACGGTGTTAGATGGGGCCTTCAACATTATCAACAGAACCTTAAAATCAATTGTAAAATGTGAAAATAATAAGTAATGTGATCTCTTTTTATGGTTTTGGAGCTGCTGCATTCAGACTTTGTTGCCTCAAATATGGACAAAAGGACTTACAGAAGTATCTGTGAGAGGAACTAAAAGAATGCATGACCGTCTAGATTTCTTTTGGATGAACCTGAGCTCGTCTACCTGAGCTGCATAACATCAATGGACACCTGAACTGATATGTTTATTCAAGCTGAAGGTATCAGGGGTTGTTGGCTTTTTATTTTTTATTTTTTTGCAATATGTCGATGATGGCGATGGTATTTTTTTTAATGTAGCCATTTCACTTTGTTTATTGTATGTTTGTTTGGGGGGGTTTTGTTTTGTTTTTCTAATGTAATGTACAATAACATTAGTGCATTTGGCATGACTAAAGATTAAACAATGTAACTTTTAACCAAAACAATATTATTCATGCATATTATTACTGCAAAACAATGCATCATTTTACTTTGCTGTACTAGTTTGTGTCATCAACTTGTTAAATATCAGCTAATCCTTACAGCGCACACTATATGCATACAGAGGTCAGAATATGTAATCGGTAATGCGTTAACCCAGGGAACCGATGTGATGAAAGAAAAATGTTATTTTTTCTAAGGAGTGAATTAATGTTCATCAAGGCACCACTGCTACCACCACTTTGACAACACATCTCATTGCAAATGTCAACTCTGCAACAGTAGCTCTATATTCTGCAGTCCACAAAATCCCAAAACACATTATTCTGGAGAGAGTTAATAGCTTATACACAAATGATGCCTCTATCATGGTTTTGTCATGTTATAAATTACTCTTGCTAAGTGGGAGCTGCAGGGAGGCTCAAACAAAGCAATCCAGTCTATGTAATGGAGCTGTTCATTAATAAACAAAAGCCTAAATGGAGCATGCATTAAGGGAAATGAGCAGAGGCATTCACTGTTAGTGAATCACAGAAGAGGACTTAAGGTTCACTCTGGTTGAAAATCTAAAAGATATTTTGTTGTATTTGTGGTGTTCTGTCTGCTGAAAAAATAATAATAGCATACACAGGTTAATTTTCACCATGCTGTTCTTTTGCTGCTCTAGCTTTGCTTACTGTGCTGTGCAATAAGAGACAGAGAAAGCAAGCCACTGATAGGCTGCTGTGAGTCATGGATGGGAAGTAGCTTTTGGAAACTTTACATTTTTAGAATCAAAGTAGAATAAACTTCTACACTGAAACTAGTTAAAAGCTGTCTCTCGCAATTCTGTCTGTGGGGGGGAAAAAATCAGCGATAGGTTCTCTAAAAGTAGGCCAACTTTAATTGAATCACAGAAAAGGGGGGAAAAGGTTTTTAATTTGTTAATCTTGAGGCATTGCATGAGCACTGCAAATTATTCAATTAGCACTGACTGCCATGGTGAAGGATGCCTATGACTTGCTTAATAATTTTGATTTTCCTCAATGGTATGCTTGGAGTTAACACTGAACATCCTACTTCTGCTTTTTTCCAGTCTCGTCTGAAAATGGAAACCAGACTCTGCTAATTTAGTTTTAACTAGGCCTATGTGAGAGCCCGATGTAATGGGAAGGAGCAATAGTGAGATGTAATAATCGTTCTCATGGCAGTAGATAAGAAGCTAGCAGGAAAATTGTGTATTTTCAAATCGTAAAACTTACTTTTATACATATCTTTTATGGAAACTTGTGTCTACAAGAGGACTGACTTTTACTGACTTTTTGCAATTTTGAATTCGGGCCCTTGGACATTTCATTTCAGCTGCAGATTGATGCATTTTCGGCTTTGCACAAGGTCAGTCAGTATCACTTCACAGTATATGACAACTTGTACTCAGTTGAGTACAAGTTGCAAAGGTTACGTATAAAGTCAGCTACCGACCAGATGAAAAGCTATGAATATATAGTGCAACTGCTGATGCTCATTCACTGCTGAAAAAAATCATCAAAGCCACATGACTCTGAGCTGCTTAATGAACATCTCCCCTTAGCCACCCTATTTATCTCCTTACGCTCTCTGTATTAAATTCAAAGCACAAAACAAATGAATGCGCGTCTGTGTGTGTGCGTATTTGTGTGTGTGTGGCTTCATGTATAGTATTTCTGCATTAAAGTAATTGCAATTAAACATCAGGTCAGCAGCATATTCTTAAAGAATGCCCTTTAGCCTCATACTAAAAGGTCTGACCTCACATACAGGTGTTTGTCCAAGGCAGTAAATCCCACCTAACATCTAATATATGACCATGAACTTTATTTTATGGCTTTGACCTTACCCCCATGCTTCATGAATCACGTCTTTCTCCACACGGTTACTATTAGCATAACTGATATGACAAGTAGGCAAGTCACCTCAGGCAGTGAAAGATGGGGTGAACGTTAATGGCTACAAAAAGTAGCCACTGCACTATTACTTGTAATGTTTCCCATCTGAATTCCCCTTTACATTATCACCCTTAGTTCATACTGTTCTGTCGCAGTTTTCCCCAGGCAGCAGAAGATCAAATCCCTCTGTCTGTGTGATGGATTACATAGAAAATGCTTACATATTTTCTCACTAATGACAAAAGAGATTTGGACTGAGATATGAATTATTAACTCATAACAAGGTAAGCATAACACTAGATCCAGTTACTAAAAATAATGGCACTGCCCTTAAAATATCCCCAAATCTGTCCTTTCTGCCACTTCACCAGAATTTTACGGGACATTTGGCTTCATGGAACTCCGTGTCTTCCTCTGACTTCTAAGCTGTCCGGGCATGCAGGAAAAGAAGCAGGAAAGCTGGGCATTATAGAGCCAAACCACAGTGTAGTGAAGGAGGCTGAGCCTAAGCTGAAAGTACAAGTACAACTCTCTTAGACAAATTAAGTACCAAGCATTGCTGAACCAGCCAAATTTAAAACTCGGAGTGTGCCAACAAAGCTCCTGTGAAACACTTTGATGCAGGATTTGGCTGCTATTCCAAGGTTACGTCTGTGGTTATCTCTGCTCTGGTTACAGTGCTCCTGCTATTTTTAGATACTGAATGTCCTGTTTAGAGCACGCAGACAATTAGCAGTTTCATCGTGGATCTCAAACTTGTCCTCAGAGCTAACATCGATTTTTGTATTAAACTTATCTAACCTTTCTTTCACCACTTAATGAAACTAAAACACAATAAACGTGAATGTTTCTGAACATCCACAGAGTTGTGAACCTTGAGTTTGTCCCCAGAGTCAAAGTTCTACCGTGGCATCCTCGGGTGTCTGAAGGAGAGTTTTTGGCAAAAAAAAAAAATCTGTGTCTAATATTTACAACCACTAACTTGACAGCATAGGGGAGACCCGGCATGCATTCAAAATGCACGTAGTCAGATATATGTGTAAGTGGTTAGAACAGGAACTCTGAGCAACAATTTAAAACGTGCATTTGAAGTGCTGGAAGTGGAAAGAAAATCACCAAGCAACTTTCAACTCAACAACTGTTACTTGTAAGCTAAATAAATGTCTTGATGTATCTTATGTAAAAATACTAACACTAATAAAAACTAAGATAGATACTAATATACAATATAATACAAAACCACAGTTTTCAAAAAAAAGAGAAAGTAAGAAAAACAAACTGAGCCAGAATTTTGCTCTTATTAATTTATATTGGATCGGTAATAAATTGTCCTGACCTGTTACTGGCTCATCAGACCAGTGTTATGACAGGCTGGTGCTAGTTTGCTCTGTAGGTACAGCAAAGAAATTTGGCTCATTAAAACTGTGTTTATTAGATTCAGTGATAACTAAACTAGAAAAAAAGTCATGTGTTGTGACTGGAAAAAGTATGTGCTGAAGAAAATTATGTTTTATGTATAAATGAGAGCATAAAAAAGGAGAAAATTACTTTAACTGTGCTTAGCATGTGGTTGTGTACAGAATAGTATATCCCAAATCCTGTCAATGCAATATAATTTTCAAAACATCCCAAAATTTCTGGAAGGCATACACCACACATTCTGTATCTACATAAGGAAAACTATTAATACAACATTTATTTTAATCAGGGGTGCACTTTAAAAAAGACATTATCCTGAAGCTACAAACTGAGTTCCTCCCCTCTCACAGTAAATAGTGTGTTTGTAATCCGGTTTGCAACACACATATACTGTCAGAGTCATTGACGAGCAAAGCTAAGAAGACAGCGAGCCAAAGTTGGACACGCACGCACAGCTGCTTATGCATGCTGCAAAGTAAGCAGTGTACTTCAAACTAAAATTGCCTTCGCAACACACTTGCAAAAAGTTGGCAAGAGCAAAGTGTTCAACCGGGGGAAAAGAGAGAGCAAGAGAGAGATACTCCAAAGAAAGGATTAAAGAGAGTGAAGGAGAAAGGAGAGAAAGGAGAGGCGTGGGGGTAGTTCAACAAATTGGATATCAAATTAGATTATTAGCTTGGACATGTCTTTTTGTGCACTCAGGCTTTCTCATTTTGTCTTGTTCTCCGTTGTTCCCCCTGTCATACCTCACTAAGAGACAATAATGTGAGAGGGTAGTGTGCTTCTGGCCGCAGAGAAACTTTATCCTTGGTCACCTTCTACTTTGCACACGGACATATACACACAATGAAACACACATCTGCAGACATTCAAAGAAGCACAAACAAGCTGGCGTTGTGTCACGATGAAGGTCCCATTGTGTAAGTAACACTGCGCAAAGAGGACAGGTGATTCACCTGCAACATCATCTCTTAGCCTCATTCTGTTATGTCTCACTTTCCATTTTACATTAATGCAGAAGGGTCGCACTGTGCCTGACCTGACACAAACAGAGAAAATACATTGTACAGAAAAAAATACACAATGTCTTAGATCCTTCTGGATGCAAGGTAACATTTTTTTAAAAACCTTGTTGATGCTGTCATTCATGTTTGTTTGTCAGAGTGGGTTGCTGTTGCTATTTACAGAGTCAGAGTTCAGTGGTAGGTTGGAGGTTTCATAAGCAGAGCTGAATGTACAATAACGTCTCCCCTGTGGATGCAAAAAAGCTTGTGCGTTTCTTGTTGTTCTTTGAAACAACTCGGGTTATGTCAGATTGGATCAACTTGCTGAAATTATACCGAACATATCAAAGCAAAACAAAAAGAAAAAGAGCCACACACGCACGTACAAAGTCAAATGAAACAGTGATGAGACAGTGGCTGTCAGGGTGAGAGCTGTTGTGAAATCACCCAAACATGTGGAATAGTGTCATCAGTCGGGCAGAGGAGAGCTAACGCTGATAGCTATCTATGATATCAAAGGGGAGAACGACTTATCAGCCTTTAATTGACCATAACCTCAGTGACAGGAACTACTGTGTAAAATCGACTGTGGTACTAATATACATTTGATTTTTCAATAGGATTATTATAGGATTGTGCAAAATGCATTTTAAAACACTTTTTTGTAAATGCCTCAAGAGGAAAATGAGATTAAAGTCTAAGTTGAAAAACACTGGGGTTAAGTTTCTTAATGTAAATAACGTCACAGATACTGACAGAGTTTTAACATGTACTAAAAAACTTTCTATAAATTCACTACAATACCTTGGGAAGAGTAAGAAGCCAAAAAACACAAAAAGAATTTCAGGTTTAAGCTGGTCATTGCAAGTTACCAAAGCTTAATATAACCCTACAGGAAAGACTCTTGGAGATTTTGTTATCTTTTAGTAAAGAGTACTAAAGATTTGCCCTCTAGGTATGCCCCAGCATTTGGTCCTGGAGCAAAAGGAAGGCCAACATAATATAACTAAAGCCCCTTTTCCCTTAGTACCTACTCGGATTGACTCAGCATGGTTTGCCATGGCTTTCATGGTTTTCCATTAGGTCATAGTATCTGTTACCAGGTACTTTTTTAGTACTTGCTCGGCTGGGTTCCAAGCAATCCAAGCACGTGCTAAAACGTGTCACACTGCATGCCACACAAGTTAGGATTGGGTTGTGATGGAAAACCAGTTGATCCGAGACGAGTCATGGCGATCCATTGCGAGTCAATCCAAGTAGGTACTATTGGAAAAGGGGCTTAAATACTATGGTTTCAAAACCAGAAAACCATCATACTGAAGAACTTGTCTTAAAAAACCCCAAAAAAGGCCAAGTATTAACGAATATAACATGGTGACTTGCTCTAGTAAGACTGTTGCAGCATCAGAAATAAAAATCACATTAATTTGATTTTCTATAATTAAACTAAAGATAACAGACTACACATAGAGGAGGTTAGGGTTGCCTTGAAAGGCTGCCAGAAAGCGACACGTGTTAATGCCATGAAAGGTTCCATATGACCTGCACAGGTCCCCAGTCCATCACAGATATCCATTCTAGCTCAGATTCTATGGTCGATCTAGAATCACCAGTTAGCCTAGCGGGCATATCTTTGGACTATGGGTGAAAGCCAAAAGAAATCCAGAGAGATCCTAAGCAGGAACAGGAAGTAGGCACAGGAAGAACAAGGAAACAAGGAAACTGGCTGGTTGATTTGAATCCAAGTCCTATTTGATGCGACAGTGCTGTCGCTGCATCACGCATTTTCTACAACAGGACTTGATGTTCTTAAATGACTGGGGGGAAAAAAAAAAGATTTCAGAGCAGCATTTTAGAGCCAATCATTCCAGCTTTCACAAAAAGGCTCAGTTCTCAGGCAGCCAGTCCTGTTTACTTAACAGAAACGTTGTTTAATACGGTACACTTTCAAACAGGTCTATGTATCTGTCATGTAAGAGAAGATGTTAAGTAGCACTGAACAATCCACAAGGGTGTGCAATGCAGAAGCTCATCTGTCATACCGCTCTGCTGAAAGCACAGTCTTCTCAATACATAAAGGTAGGGTGTCACTGTTTTCTCAACACATTCATTAGCTCTTATTTTTTTCATTAAAGAGTCAGAATGCCTACATGGCCCAAAATACAGATCGTCCCCCCAGACAAATAAAAAAATAAGTCACCACTACCTTACCTTATCCAATAAGCAATGAAAGGAACAGATCAAGTAATTTTTAAAAGCAAATCATCTCATGCAGGTGTCTTTCTCTACAGCGCCATGATCTCCGCAACAATCACCAGCTACCTTGTCTGCTCGTGAATGTGGCTGCCAAGAAAATCACAGACCATCCTGTCAGTAAAAGAAATAAAATGCTTTCTGTGCCAAAACAGACACTCATGCATGAAAGTACCCTCGCAAGTAAAAATGAAACCTCCTCACAGAAATACACAGACAAACACAATTATTCTCTTGATGGCACGCTCTCCCTCAGTCCCATTCTCTCTCTCTCACACACACACACACACAAATGTGGAAACATACACTGGCTGCACAGGGAGACACAAGAGGGATTTGCCCAAACGAGCTGCATGTGAAAGATGAGCATTGAGTGTAATCCCTGCAGAAGGTAAATAGACTGGGGGAGGTTTTATACAGAAGCCGGGGAGCAGAACTGTGAGTGTTACCTCCCGCTGTGACTTTGAAGACTGTGGTTGGAGAGCACAGATCCAGATAGGACAAGGAGAACAGGGAGCAAGCATCTGTTTTTTGGCTTGGTCGGTTGAGCTTTTTTTTTTATCTGTCTATCTGCCTGCCTGTTTCTCACTCTCTTTTCTTTTCCTTTTCTGTCTTGTCCTATTTTCCTCCATGCCTGCGCCTGTATTGTTATCCGACTGCCTGACTTTTTCTCTGTGAAGATAAAATGACTCTTTAATGATCCTCTGTGGAAACTTTCCCAGTCACAAAAGTCATAGAATAAAGCATGAGAAAATATAAACATGGAAACACGGAGTGTAAGAAATTGGGGATTATATAAAGTTGTCTAGGTTGTCAAATGAAAACCTTGTAAACCGAAAATGTTTCTTCAAAACTTGTGGAGAGAAAACTTGTTAGAAAAGTAACTACATTGTTGCTAGACAATGATTTAGAATTACACTTTGTGGAAGTTTGCAAAGGGTTCATGAGCTCAAGATGCAAAAAAAAAAAAAAAAGCAAAGAGCTGATGTTTAGAAACTGCACCAAAGGTCAAAGAATTTATGTACCAACCACTGATCAGGGCAGTGTCCCATAATAGAGGGATCTTGAATTACCATATTGTAGAAATTAAGACCAAGGCTCTCTTTAAGGACCAAGAGTTATCTCTTATCTCTTTAAACTTTGGTCATGCCTGTGACAAAAGTAAATTTGAAATCATTTTTAGTTACAGAACTCCTGCGAGACTTTATGATTGAAGCTTCTATATATTGGTGACAGCTCCAGAAATGGCCATACCTTCAATTTTGAATATGTTCCTCATTTATCTACAGCGCTATCAACATTTCCACATGCATTGAGTTGTTCAATATCAATGAAAATTATCAAGTGTTACCATGTTTACATGGTTTGAGCTGCATTTTATGAAAAGTAATATGGAGCTGAGCATGACGCTTCAAAGATGCAATGAAATGGCTGTTTTATGGAGATGTGCTCCTTTGATTAAATAACATATCCTTTTCTCTGTTGCCTGGTGGTGGTGGTGGTGGAGAACCCTGAATTTCTTTTTCCCCAAGTTCATTAAACACATTCTGTCTAGTCTTACAGTCGTACAGGGCTGATGACACATCTATCAATATTTAGTTTTGCCTAGTTTTGTTAGATAAAAACAGAAACTTTATTACAGTATTGAAAAAAAAGATATTCTAATATGTCCAGCTTACTTTAAAGTAACCTGAACTTTCCTCTGTATTATTGTCTTTATCTTACAATATAAATCACACTGAAGTGACTGTTGTTTGATTGAATTTAATTGAAATAAAATTCGCGCAGTAGTTTCCCAACTTTCAAGGATAACTTAGGTAGTATATGTAGTGACTGACAAACTGACTGTTTGGGTGGTGTTTGTCTTCTAGAATCTAGTTTAAGAAAAACAAGTATGTCAAAATGAATGCACTAACTTCAGCATTTGGCTCACAGGTCATACAGAAGAAAATCACCAAATAAACATTGCATGCCCATTACGTCAGGACAAGTATCTCTGTTGTTACACTAGAGAAGTCCCAAATAGCTTCAGTTGTATTCAAAGCTTTGGCTAGTTTGAAGGGTGTGCTGTGCACCATTTAGGAAGGATGTGTCTTTGACTTTACTTAAGTTTTGTACTGATTTTTAAGGAAGTAGCCTGAAGTAGCCAGATACGCACAATTTCCTTGTACATGTACAATGGCAATAAAAGGCTGTTCTATTCTCTACTCAAATCCAGTTTTATGTTATATCCCTAATTGCAATCATTTACAAGTTTTTGTTTTTACAATGCACATAACATTAAATATTTGGTGTGATCAGCTTTTCATCTCCTAGTTGCCTGTTAGTGTGCAGTTTTTCAACATATTTATCAGCTTCTATGGTTCTGGGAAAACTAAGTTGTTTCACTTGCTTCTGTCTCCTCATTGAATTGCAGACTGACTCAGTGATATTGAGATCAGTACTCAGTGGGGGGGATACCATCTGTTGCAGGATTTCTTTTTCTACTTGTCACTGAAAATAGTTTTTTAATGACTTTTGCTGCAGAATAAATGTCGGGTGGTTCAAATGCTTCCAAGATGTTACTGCGTTATGAATAGGAATCTAAACTTTTGCACATATGTGGACATATTGTCAGTTTGTTGTTGCAGCAGCTTTGCCCTTAATGTTTCTCCTGTGTATCTATTACTTAGCGTCTCCTCTCTCATCTTTTTATCTGCAGTGCATCACTTGCTCCCTCCCTCCGCCACAAGCACTGTCTCTTCTCACCGCTTTTCCTCTCATCAGCTTCCACATCTATCTCACCCTGCACCTTTTCCCTTCATCTCCCACGTTGTCAACCTCCACCCCACCCAATTTATCTTTCACTCTGTCAGCAATGAGATCAAAGCATCAAGACACAGGGTATTTAACCCATCACTGGTCCTGCTGATCAGCACCTTCTAAAGTCCTGCTGTCAGACTGACAGAGGCTCATATTCATCCAGACACACAAAGACACATACAATTCACAGAGAAGTGGAGCAGCACTTATAACAAGAGTGACAGACTGTACACAAAAGATACAGATGTCATCTTGCATCTGTGTCAAATAGATGCCATCTTTGGCATACTTTAATTACAGATTTTTATATTGCATACAAAACAGGCACACACACGCACACACACATACAAACAGACCCAAAGGACTGCTAAGCCTGCAAGGAGAAAAAGAGGGCAGGTTATTGGCCTTTAAAAACAGAAAATGCTGATGCCTCCCATCAATTGATATCTTTCATCTGTTCGATGGGGCAAATGCATGCATAATCACAATTACAGAGGGCTCTGATCTTTAATCTGCAGCTGATTCATTTTTGTCGATGCCTTTCATTTATATTCATTAGCTCTTTGAACCTGAAAAGGTAGATTTCCTTTCACACTGGTAAGGTCAGATGCTGCTCGATGTCATATAACTCTAGGTTTTCTATCTCTTAGTATATCTATCCAGCCGTCTATACTTTCACCCATAAAATCTAGCCATATACCAAGAAAGTTACCTCGTCCTTTGATTGAGGAAACTGTACTGAACATCTAACTAAACTTTGTAGGTAAAAATAGCTGCCTCATCTAGTTTCACAGACTCTCATTGTGAGTACTCCTGCTCGAACATTACTACAGTTTCAAAGTAGTTTCATCATAAAATGAGTGCCTTCATAATATCTAAAGAAGAGACCATAAATTATCACATTCATTACTCTTTCATCAGTGTTGCCAACTAGTTTTTTTTTTTTTGCTAGTGTTTTAAAGTCAGACGAAGCAGATGAGAAAGACAGAAGAGTCTAAATGTTTCCCAAAGGAAGATAAAAAACAAATAGGAGCCCTCCAGGACTCAACACTAATTGACCTGAGCTTTTACAAATTGTCTGTGAAGTATCTTCACAGACAACAATAATTGTGTTGACAGATATTTTTAACCTTTTAGTTTCAAGACTTGTGGGGATAGGTTAATTGGATAATCCAAATTGCCACTAGGTGTGAATGTGAGTGTGAATGGTTGTCTGTCCCTGTGTGTTGGCCCTGCGACAGACTGGCGACCTGTCCAGGGTGTACCCTGCCTCTCGCCCTATGACAGCTGGGATAGGCTCCAGCGCCCCCCGCGACCCTGAAATGGAGAAGCGGAAGCGAATGGATGGATAGTTTCAAGACACACAGATGCAAAAAAGTGGCTTGTACATGTTGCTTCTACCTAACAGAGATTAGGTAGATGTTTTTTGGGGGGGTTATACTATGAAGACTTGTACAGATAATCATCAAGTTGTAAAAAAAATTATTGAAAACACGAAGACTCACTTACAGGCCTATATTCTTTCATAAGCTTTCACCTCTGCTTAACCTCAGATATACTTTAATTTTAAGATATGTGATAGAACATGACAGGGCAGCAAAGTGACTATAAAAAATATGATTGCTGTAATTGGTATAGCAGGACACTGAGTTTATGTATAAATCTCCCTCCGACCTCTGTAACCTTGTCTCAAAGCCTCACAGATAATGTGCTATGGGCAGCTAATATTGACAGATGTGTTTGGGAGTGATGATTGGCTTATTGATGAGATGATCTGGTGTAAATATAAGGGAAGACAGCTTTCACCTATAAGCTTACAAACGGCTTATAGAGACTAAATTATCATTTTTCAGATGGCATGCTACTGGAGGGTAAAGATCGACGATATTGAATCGATTGGGATTAATGATGTCATAGTTCAAGAACAAAAAGATTTGGAAAACTTAGAATCTAGGCCTAGATAGTTGTAGAAGAAGAGTTATAAACCCTTTGCCTTTCAAACTCCATGTATCCATTTTCTCCAATTTATCCAATTTCTACACATTGTTGCAAAGGTTAGTTAGCTCCACAACTTTCAGGAGCTCAATGCAAATTTCATCCACCCCAGAGGCTCTACCACTAAGAAGATGTTTAGTTACTTCAGAGATTTCACTCCCAGTGATGACTGAACACCTCCATCCCTGGACTCTACTTCCAATTACAGTGGGATTTCAAACTGCTGTTGATAAAATAAAGTGATTAATTCAGGGAGGTGGATTGAAATATGCATAGTGATAAAATCAGCAATGATAAAAAAAACTGTCATCACTTTGACAGGTGAAGGAATTATTGGCATCGGAGCAGCTGTGACCAAACTGCTCGAGATTTTGAGGATATTCTATTTTTTCCAAGTCATGCATACAAAGATAAAAAACCAGGGATAAGACCCTATGAATCAACATTTCCATCTCTACAACAGTCATGAATTTTTATCCTGTCATCAAGTTTTATTCAAAGGCTCTATCTGAACAGCCGCGACTCACAAAGCCAACAAGAAACATGGACGAGAGCTTGTTAGCTTGTTGGAAAAAACATTTTTAGCTTCAGGTTTGCAAGTTGTCAAATCCTTCTTTGTTAACAAATGTGAAAACGGAGGCAGCACATCACCAATTAGACAACATCAGCAGGGGGCTGCGCGCGACTGGTCGTGGCAGGAGAAATTAATTACAATGTTTACCAAAGCTTAACAAAAGTCCATAATTTTAATCATCACTGCTCATGTCATCGTGGTTCATTCAGAAGTCATCCACTGGGAATGACTTGTCAGGATCTGCACCATGCAAATCCTCTTCCTGTGAGTTGACAGCATCAGTGCTCGGATGCACCCTGTGAGGTTTGATTGCGAAGCTAATTACTGTTTTTTTCAGATTAATTTGTGAGTAAATTAGCCCTGACTATATGACGAAAACACTGGCTGATTTTAATCATTTTGCAACATTAACCTTTTGGTTGTTAACAATCACGAATTTCTCTGGTTGAGCGATATGCAGGGGCAGAGTCAGAAATGTTTTCTCCCCAAGTCTTAATGAGTGTCAAAGTCAAATATTAATATGTGCTGGTACAAAGGATCAATTCATCCACACTTTACTACTTCCATCATTAGGCATGGTTGTCACATCCAGTACACACCAAAACATCTAGTCTATCATAAAGTCCGCATGCATGCTGCCCACAATCATGTGTTACTATTTGCTGTATTTTAGTAAACATAGTCAGTGGTGGCGCTTTACTGAACTTTGTTATATTCAGATGATGATTTCTAACTTTTTCCCTCCCTCTGCACATATTTATATGTACTTTGGATAAAATAGAATGTCTCTTATTATAGTGTAGACTAGATCAACACCATCTTCACCCACTGATCAGTACGTAGCACAGGACTTGCAATTTCGTTCACCAATTCACAAAATAATTGTGGCATAAGGTGCTTACCTGCAAAAACCTTGAGAACACTTCAAGCTTTATCGCCCCACCGACTATGTTTTCTAAAGGTAAACATTATAAACTCAGGATAAATGGCCAGCTTGATCGCACTAAGTAAGTGTAAGGTTTAAAGGGGCCGTTTTCATTTCTGTCTTATTTTTTTGTTTTTATTGTTTTCCACTGGGGGAGCATTAAAGGATTTATATTTTAACTTAATCCATTTTTTTTCTTCAGATTCAAATCCACCTTTCTTGGAATGACAGTTCCTGAAAACAATGTTGCTAAACTATCAAAATACAGTTTAAAATGGAGCAACAAATTAACAATAATTGAACAAGAAAAATGTAATTTCAAAATCTACATTTAATATGTTCACTGAACAGCTGTACATGATACACATGCGCGTGTGAGTGTCCGTCCTTCACTGTCTCTTGGGTTGTAGCACGCTGATATATACTGGGCAGCCTGTCTCCTTTTCATAGGGGCATTTTTTAAATTAACAGTGATCACACGTTCAGTATTGTGAACACTAAACTGTCGAATCACTTCCAGAGTGGGGTTTTGTTTTTTGCACTTCATAATTATGAGACCTCTTTCGTAACTATGTTGGTAAGTTTCAAAATGGACAGTAGAGAATCTTTCAACAAAGAAAAATATGTATATATTTAAAAATATATATATTTTCTGAGTTATATTTAGAGTACCATCTGAAAAATCCTTAATTCTATTCTATTTGATAGGACTACATATTGATATTTTTGTTTTTGTGGTAAAGTTTGTCCTATTTGTTCAATCCAGCATGACATATGAAATTCTCATGAATTGGCTTTTGCAATGTAAAGTTTGTTTATTAGTGTGTTTAAATATGGGATTTTACAGGATTTTTTTTTCATAGTTTAACTAGCCAGTAGTCTGACATTTTTGAGGATTTGTCCCTAATTATAGATCCTGATTCGATTTTATGACACATAAAGCCAGTGAAAATTCCAGGCTTTTATCTTTTGAGGTATTCATGTTCAAACATTGACTCAGATTTCAAAGAGCAAAAAATAACATGTTGAACTTGGGTGAGATGGACCATGTTTCAAAAAAAATCTATCTTGAAAACCTTTTTATATATGAAGCGAAAGCACAATCATTATATATGCCCAAACACTGGACTATAAAATTGTTATGATTTTTATGATCACATTGATTTCGGACAGAATGACCCATCAGAATAAATTTTACCTCTTTAGCAAAGAGAGAGGTGAGGACGAGCATTTTGATCAAGCAGAACAGTAAAATAACCTTCATAATAAAACTTACATTAAAATAGTATTATTTATCTTACGCTGATTCTTAAGTTTTTGTATTTTTTTACATCTTATATGAGAAAATCTGATCCAGAATATGAGAGTGGACATGGCCAATCTCCAAAGCAACATGGTTGTTACCTCATTATTACCTACAGTACATTCCAATTAATCAAATGTGATAAAATGTCACACATAATGAAAAACATCCTGTTAGCACATACCCTGTAAAATGTTCTTCTCTGTGAGCTGGGGTACACACATATAACGCTATTTAAAATGGCAGGAACGTGCGCATGCATCTGACAAGATCGTATGTCGGCCTCGTGGGCAGATGCATTAAGTAGATGACCATATGATGAAATCTTTAGTAAGCTGATATGAGCTCTCCATTAAAGCAATCACTGTGAAGCCTGAGCCTTTGAAATCTTTTCAGCCATAAAACAAATGAAAATAATCAATCGACAGCAACACTAAGAGGGAAAAATCCCCCCCCCCCCCCCCCCCCCACACACACACACACACACACACCTCACTTCCAATGACACGCACATATGCTTCACTCCTGTCTGAAGTTAAACAGATTCTTACCTTCTTTTTGACAGCTCCTCTGAAGATCTGAACATTATCCTGAAGCCTGGTCCCTGAAGTACATTTCTGAATCCTCCTTAGGAATTTCTCAGTCTTACTGAAACACAGGGAAGCTTTTTGCCTCACTCTCAGCCTTACATTCACCTTTTGTTCAGTCTTTTATAAATATTTCCTTCATTTATGTAATTATTTCATTTTACTCCATTTTAATAAAATCTCATTTATTTTGCCTGCTTTCCCCGTGTGTTCCTTCGTGTAACGTAGCTGAGGAGTTTTACACTGAGTGGGAAATAAAACGTTCTGTTACCAAACAAACTTGTTCCTTTATGATGTACAGCTGTTCTATGAGATGTGGCACTTCATTGACAAAATGTCTCAAACAGGCATTGTTTTTGACATTGCACTTAGCTTTGAGTTGGATTAAATTTGACTTACGCTGCCATTCACCACTTATGAGGAATTCATGGTCGCCTGCCAGAGAAGGGTTTTTTAATCTCTGTTCAATGGTCTTCTGGACTGGACTCTCACACACATCACATCACCACACGCACCACCACACATTTCCTATAATCCTATAATTCCTATAATTTATAATCTTTATAATCTCTTCTGCTATTTGCACATTCTTTACTGTAAATTCCTAAGTTAATTTGTAAATTTTGTAGTAACCTGTAAATTGTAAATATTGTAAAACTTTTTTTCTGTCATTTAATGGTCGGGCATTGTACAGCTACAAGCATTTCACCCCCATGTCATACTGTGTATGGTTGTGTGTGTGTGACAAATTTGAATTTGAATTCTTTGACTTAAAATTTCCACTTAATAAAAGAGACAAAAGGACATAAGTTAGTACAAGGTAACAGCTCACCTAGCCTTATAAAAGTCAATAGGATTTTGTAACTCAATTTCCTGTAATCCCAGGAACATCATGAAGAAAATAGATTTCTTGTCACAGGAACAAAGGCTATAGGTGGTGTGAGATGTCAGCTGCACTCTCAAACACAGCTACAGTAGTACAGAATTTGACCATAGAAATTATTTTTTTTGTTTTTTGTAAAGAGAGAGAAACTAAAGAAAGATGGGGATACCAGCCAGAAATACAATGAATATCAAAGAGGAATGGATATTACAAGTGGAGGATAAAAAGGGATCCTAAGGGAAATCCAGCAGGCACAAGAAAAGTTGAAAAGAAAGCAAAAAAAAATAGCACGAGAGAAGGGCAAATTGACTGAAATAAGAATGGAAAATAGAAGAGAGATAAAACACTGAACAGACAGAGAAGGCAAGAGGAGACAGGGAAGAAGGGACAATTAAATTGACCAGTGGTTTAAATGGCACCCATGGGGAGAGCGGAGAGATGTAAGAGTTGGAGAGGAAGAGGAGCTGATTCCAAAAAATAATTGAAAAGAGGATCGCATAAAAGCATTCAAAGGTTAAGTAATTTCGCTTGAGGATCCCGCAGCACATGAATGTTGATCAAAAGCGAGAGAAAAACAATTGGTAGAAAACAACGGAAGGACGGAAGAGACGAGGACGACGGAGGGAAGGAAGGAGTGGAAACGGGGAGGCAATGATATTTCACTGGAGGATTAAGAATTACCCTGAGGGCCATCCCAGAGGAAGGAAGCATGATCAGAGAGAAGCACTGACAGTTGGTGGAGACTTAAATTCTCACAAGTTGTACATGAATTACCAAGGGTTTTTAAAGTAACCAGGAGTTCATTTAGAAGTTTGTGCCGACATATGAAAAATTTGCACATTTGTAAAAGTGAATTACAGAGACTAGCCTTACCAAAACACACACATGCAGACAGACACACACATATTTCAGCAAATACCCCAAAACACAACCTTCCGGATATTAAAAATTCAGTGCTTTCTGTTCTCTACTGTCAGTCAGTCATTTGTTTTGACAGTGACAGCATTCATGTCTGTATCCTGCACTTCTCTACCTTTCTCTGAGCCTAGAAGGAGCTGATCATAGGTGTCTCTACCTTCTGGGTGGAGTCTGGATTTCCACACCTCAGCCTGACTACCTGGTTCTCATTAGCCCTATTAACAGCCAGCATTTACAGACCAGCCCGATCACCCTGTCTCCACCCAATTTTCTGCCTCCTTCGTGTAGTAATCAGGCTCAGCTATGTCTCTCCTGCAAACTCGTTGATTCCTTGTGCTAACTCTTGTCTCCATGCTTTCGGTGTGTAATTCCATGGCCGAAGTGGGGAATACTTACCAAATTCCCTACCTGTTGAGCTAAACTGCTTCTCCTGCAACCTTTTGTGAAACACTCACCTCTGCAGTTCAACTGCCTGCTCACCGTCAGTGTTCTCTGCTCCTACAGAAGACCAAACCAGTGGCCTTTCACTCAGGTTTCTTCAAGTAAGGATACATCTTGCGAAAAAAAATCACTTCTCTGATCTTTCAAGCTAACACCTATGTTCATTCCCAGAATTTTCTCACCCAGAGACTGCCCAGTTACCCAGAGTCGCCTCAGGGTCATCTGTTTCTATTAACTTTGTGCTATAACAACTTGGTCTATTCGAGTCTTGCATTTTAGACCTCCATTCATCATCGGCCCACTCAGTCCATGACAGATCGTACCGCACCATCAACCAAGTGGTTATTACAAAATAAAAAGAAATTTGCTACCATTTTATGATATGGCCAGTGATTAACAGTGTAATATCAGCGTCTTTTATTTGAAATTACAGTGTAGTTTTATTTAACTACAAATAATTAAAGGTAATAGATTAGAATAGGGTGTAATTAAAATTTAGCAGAAAGACAAACAATATTTCCCCATCTTACATTTGTAAATATAGTGTACGTTGGAGCAAATGCTGTGTCATGGAGTGGATTAATCTTGCCTTTTACATTTTTTCAACATCATTATTCAATATTTATTATGTTTATGTGGATGATGATGTTTACTTATAATGAAAGATGGAATATTGTTAGTTTTCTTTTTTTGCAAAATTAAAAAAGATCATGCAGTGCTTAAAACTACGTATGGTCTCCCTACCTGTAAAATGCCCATTCTGATAGACTAAGTATAAATTACGTCTAGAATTAACTTTATAACACATTTTATGTCCTATAAAATGGTTGGTGCATGGTAAATATTATTAATAGGCTATAATAAACAATTATGTAAATCAGTTCCTGCTTAAATTAGACAAAGAAGTCTTACTGTACATTTACTCTTATTTTTAAATATTGTTTCTCAGAGAAGGCATCCATATATACATTTCTAGTAATTTTTTATATTGATTATTTTTGTAGATATAAAATCTATTAATTTTAATATAATTTGGACTTGTGGGAATATTATGAAGATGCCACACTGGTATCTGTCCTCCCCAGAAGGTGAAGCAGTGAATAGAACAAATAGCTAATAGTATCTTTCCTCTTTATCTACCAACTCACTAAATTAGGGACTCTAAATTGAGTGTAGAGTTTATCTGTAGACATTTAAGAGGTAATAAGACCTTTGCAAAGTTATGTTGTCGCAGAGTCACTTATCTCTACACACAAACGTACAACTATTTTATCTACCCCTAAGGATTTTCCCACATAAATTAACTTCCTGTTCAACAGTAAAAGTGCATTTTCTCCTAAGTGGTTTTTTTTTTTTTTCTAATGGTCCACCTCCCTGTTGCACATCCATTGCCTCGGTTTATGACCTGGAGTGCAAAGTGAAAAGCAGCAACAACAAAAGCTGTGTAGTACAAGAGCTCTTGGACCATTTATACTGGAGTAAGAGAGAGAATAAACAGAAAACGGAGCAAGAGAGGGAAGGGCACTTTCTGTTGTTCAACCACAGTTTCAATACAGAAGCTATTTAACGTTGTTTATTCATGTATACCAAAAAATCCATTAAATATTCAGAGGGTCACGCACATAAGCACTTGTATGTATAAACATTCATACACACGTTTATAAAACACCATTAACAAGATGGGGATTCGGTTATATTTAACCTTTTATAACTGTATAACTGCTTCAGAAAATGCATATGCCACATCTTCCTTTGGCTACTCCAGAGACAAATTTATTCATCAATCCAATTATTGCTGACTCCCACTTATGATCATCTTCAGGTCAGATCATATCACAAAACAAAGTAAAAAAAGAGTTTTATACTGTGAGGTGAAGATTCAACAATAATAGAGAGGAAACCAAAACTCTGGAACCACCAGAAAGAAAAATTGAAATCCAGTCATTAAAACAAGATTTGAGGTGTGCATTAGACCTAGTTTAAATATCGTTTATCATAATCATCTTTGAGGCTACTATTAATTAAATAGAATCTGCTTCTGAGCATGATTGCATCAGTCATTAAGATTGAATCATTTGGAGAATCACTTCATGGAGCAGATGTGGCTCAATAGGTAGAGTGGGTCATCCACTAATTGTAAGCCTGGAGGTTGGATTCTCAGCTTCTCTGGATGTCACTCTCTTCCAAGAAAGATAAATCTGAATCCCAAAAACCATCTAAAAGGAAATATACTGTATGTGATATAAAAAAGGATTGTTAGTCAGAGCACAGACCTTAAAAGATGCTTAAAAGGTGCTCAACCCATTTACATCATGGCAACATGTACTGTAAGGCTACAGTAACACTAGGAAAAGCAATGGTTGGGGACGGCAGCACGGCCAGAGTTATTGAGACCATGTGCAGTCGCCATGCAACCAATTGGTCACTGCAACTACTTGCAATTAGTTCCAGACAGCAAAACATTCAGTGCAACTAGTCACCAACCTGGTGTTATAGTTTTCTCCAAAACAATCGTGCTGATTGTTGTGAAATGATGTTCCCCCTCTAAGGTTGTTCTTACTTTTTCAAACAACACTGTCAAGGTTTAAGGGATATATGCAATGAAAACAGAATTGCTTGCATTGTTAGATTCTGGACATTACATCTTTCTGTTCTTGCAACTTGACTTAAAAAAACCAAATCAAATTTCATGATCTTGTAATGTGGAAAATCAATATTTTCTTAACAATACTTTAATATGATCTATATTTCCTTTTCTGTCTCTGTAAATTTACTTTCTACTTTTATGCTCAGGTTACTTCTTTATCTCTTTCCAGCAAATCCAATTACACCTCCCAATCTTCTCTGACTTCTTTACTGAGTGATAAAGTTCAACCACAATGGTCCAGTGGTCCTTCAGTGAACCCATATGCAGGGATCACATTACTAACAAATGCTGAGAAAGATGACACATGGGGGTGGTCATTATTGCAGTGGGTTTGGAATGAATAAGAAATGTACGCGTACGAGTATTTCTGGATGGCAGTCTGTGCATTCAATAATTTTTTTATGAAGTTTAATAACCCGCTCTAAAATGTCACGTTTGGGGTTTCCAGCTGACAAAGTTTCAATTGAAGATTAAACAAAAAGTATGTGTGCAAAAAGAAGTCAGTGGTGATGAACAAGGAACTTAACGCTGGCTTCCTTTCACACAATGGCTGCTGTTATAAGTGCTTTTACTGAGGTTAATTAAGCTGGAGCTGTTTGAATAGTGGAGTAGATGACCAGAAGATCGCTCATGTCTAAGGTGTTTCAGTGAAGTGTGCATATGGGAGAAAATACACTAAACTCTACTCTATAAACACCTACTGTAGAAACATGGATGTACTAAAAATGAGAAATCATTGCAAGCGTACGGCAGCTATAATCTATATGAATGTGAAACTGCGCCTCGGTGCTACACCAAATCAGTTTGCCCACCCATCCAAATGTGGCTAAAGAAAAATTACACAGCCAATAAGAGCTTATGATAGCAACCATGAGAGAAGGAATCATCAATCAGAAGCTGATGACAGCTGGGTAATTTAAACTGCAACACGCCTTAGGCTTTTGCTTGTGCGCGCATCTGTGGTTGGATGTATGTGCATGCGTGTGACTATA
The DNA here is from genome assembly GCF_057382095.1 of Aulonocara sp. 'chitande type north' Nkhata Bay. NCBI lineage: Eukaryota > Metazoa > Chordata > Actinopteri > Cichliformes > Cichlidae > Aulonocara > Aulonocara sp. 'chitande type north' Nkhata Bay. The sequence goes on along the minus strand of NC_141353.1, from coordinate 23,767,249 downwards.
CAGTATGTGAGAGGATATTCCTCATATATGACTTGTCTTTTGTGGGTGTGTATGTGAGCGTACAGGTCTGCTAGCACTCAGCTCCACAGCTACTGGCACGTAATGAGAGCTTTATGTGTTTTCATTACTTTGTGCCAGACAACAGAATCACACTGAGGGCTGTTGGCAGCAACAGAGGCTGGAGGAATGCAGTCAAATCAGATTAAGGAGGTGAGATATATGGTACCACAGGTGAGTAGGTTGGCTGGCTGAACTAACAAATCCTTGCTCTGGGGAAGAATACACACAAGCATTCCTGTATCGCGAGGTGCGAAACCACACGTAGAAGTGTGTGCACAAAAACACATTCACAGTACATAAAGCACACACAAAGCAAAAAGGACAAACTGAGCAAATGACCTGTGTACTAATGTGCTCATGGGTAAAACCGCAACTGCCACCAAATTACAGGAATGATTGGACTGGCAAAGATTTTGTAAAAGGGTCTGCTTTCTATCGGGGGAAATGAAATCATGCTTGCTGTTACCACAACAACAGTGTTTGAAGTCATTTTAATGAGTTACCCATCATTCTTATTTGGCATGTTTCTTATAATGCCTCTATATGCTATATGTTAAAGTGAAAATGACAACAAAAAAAGTGGAAAATATGTTTTCCTTTTTTTATTATCAATTCTTGTTTTTTTATTTAACAAACAGCATATGGCATCTACTATTTTTTAACAAACACCTTTAAGCATCCAGGAGCAGGTGAAATGCTGAATTTTTCAAAGCATAGCTGTTTTGCCTGTGGTCTCACAGCATCTATCACAGACACCGAAAAACTCCTGCAGAACTTTATCAAACAATCCTTGCACACTGAAAAATAACAATATAGGACCTTTTGCATTACAGTGGGAAGCCTGTGGGTTTTGGCCAACCATCAGAAATGATGGTGTTGCAGTAGTACATCTGCTGTGTATCCTGTATTGACATTTTGCAGATAGGTGACCACTAACCACATGACATCAACTTGTTGGCCATTTTGGACATGTAAACATTGCGGTGACAGTGTATGATCAAGTGAATAAGGAACCAGTCACAGACACAGGCTTAGAGAAAAATAAGTAATGAGTATTGCCCAACCAAAAAACCTAAGTGCATAGGCTGGTAGCAGTCACCCATAATTTGTGTGGAAGTGTCAGACTTCGCTACAGACAATAGCCCTCTCCGAGCTCTAATGAAGCTGAAAATTGCAACAGAAACAGGAAACAGGGACCCATTTTCCTTCAAAATAAACGTTTTTCTTTTGGAGAAAAGTTGGCTAGAGCCCTGAGGCTGAGGACCAAGCCCTGTAGGTTCCCACTCCTTTTCCAGTTTGAGCTGCACTTACACAAGTTTTATTACTTCTTGGCTTCAAGTTAGTAACAGCAGAAAAACATGAAAAATTACAGGAAACCACAGAAAACTGCAAGCAGCTAAAGCCCAGTTTTTGATGCAGCATCTTTTTTGCACCTAGCAAGAGGCAGCAGTCTCCAGAACCTTCTGCCAACTAGTCAGGGAATGCATATTTTTCGATCACGTCTAGTACAGTGGACAAATCTTGAGCATGTGTGCGTACAATCTATGTTTTATATGTTGGGTTTTTGGTTCATGGTAGATAGCTTTAATTTGCACTTCTGTTTGCAGTAATGAACTGAATTCACTGGCAGTAACTCTTTGGATGTGCAGTGAGTGTCAGTACAGTGTTTGTGTCTGCTTTTAATGCACTCCTGCCTGATGTCAAGCCCATCATTGTTGGACCCGTTGCACTTTGCATGCACGGACAGCTTAAAATTCTCTCATCAAATGAATCATATTATTTACCACAGATGAAAAAGTTATCAATGTTTTGGCACATTTACATGGAAATATCTTAATAAATTCAGTTTCAATTAAAGCAAATAAGCTTTTGGAATGGGATCAGAAAAGATACCAAAAAGTAAAATCAGTGCAACCTCAAAGAAAAGAGCTGACTTGCAGGAGTCAGCAAGGGAAGCCAAGATCCAGTGTGGCTTTAGATAGAAAGAGTGACAGATTTGGAAAGAAAATGACAGGGTAATAGAAGGTAAGTGCCTTGAGACAGTACAATATTTAATCTCGCTGGCACTAGGCTCAAATATACCCCTGATGAGTTTGGCCTGAATCCCACCACTTTCTTCTCATTTTTGCCACAGGTTTAGTGCAAAGGAGGAGGGGGGTGGGTCTCCTTATTCTTCTCAGTAAGAAAAAGGAAAGGCTAGCTCGGGGAGAAATTAAGAAGTGGGAGGCAAACGAATTATTACTAGTAAATTATAAATGTGGGACTGGATGAGACTGCAAATTAATCTACTGGAGGAATGAAGGAATGAGGTGATGAGCAGCTCTGGCAGAAGAACAAGCTGTGACATTATTGTGCGGATTAAAAACAATTAAAGTTACTTGTGAAGTATAACTGACACAATGGCTGTATTAAAACTTTAGTGCATGTTTTGGGAGGGGTGTCTTTTAAAAGGCAACATTCACAGAAGTTGCACTGATAAGTTTATATTTTCAAGAAACAACTTCTACTTCAGTATCAGTGGTGTTCCCTTCTGCCAGAAGAACTAACAGCACTAACTATTTTAAAGAGTCAAACTGTTTGTTGCCATTAAAGCATCTAATCTTAAGGGAGGGGAAAAGCAAAATTGGCAACAAAACATTGTCTCGTTGAGTCGGTATAGATATTGTTTTATTTCACCGTTTCTAGGAACATCAGCAGCAGGAGAAGAATATTTGGTGCCTAATTTTTTATTTTTTTTTTCATATTGTGTATTCGTTTGAGCGAATGAACCCATCTGCGATGAGTTTACCAGCAGACAATGTCTTCGCTCTTATTTGAACATTCAGTCACTGCTGCTAGAAGCTGCCAGGTCGCTGCTCTGGCCGTCTTCGATATCATTCCATTATGAGCTGGAAGGACACTCGAACCAGAATATATTATGTACATGCACCCGCACTGCTGCTACTGCCACAACTAGAATCAATTCTGTGGGAAATACTGTATTAGGATTAAAAATCTAGGCCAAGTGAGTTAAGTTCAACCAGCATCATCCTCTATCAGTTATCTAGGATTTTTGTTAGACAGTAATCTCCCCAGCAGAACATGGATTTAAAGAACAAATAAATAAATAAACAGCTGGACTAGATTTGTTTTTCCTGGAAAAGATGACTTCGTCAAAAAAGGAAGCCCAATGGCCAAACATCTGAAGACAAACTACAGTTGTCTTAGAACAAATTAGTCGGATATGGGTTTGCCTTGGCAATTTCTGTATCTTCAATAACTTCAAGTTGAGACATAAATCAATAATAATAAGGCCACCTACATAAGATTTACAAGTTCTTACTTCTTACCGTATGATTTCATATAATCAAACCATATATGAATAATGAGCAACTGGTTTTTTTTTTTGTTTTGTTTTGTTTTGGGGTTGTTTTTAGTATTGCAAAGGGGGTAAAGCATTACATTTCTCTCTGCATCATTTCGGTCTCCATCGCCCTCTGTTTCTCTTCTTCTTGTCTCCTCTTCTCAGCAATCAGGTCAGTTGCGGAGTCTCGCTTACGCGCATGTGCTCCCACAAATCCTGCTCTCACACGACTTGCAACCTGACTATGCAAGAAAAGCAGCATGGGACTTGGAGAGACGAGGAAGGTAAAAAGGGAATTGAGAAAAGGGAAAATGTGCAGCGGCGTCTTTGAGGACGACGAGGCGCAGGCACGTAACGCTTGCAAAAGAAAGACAGAGGAATGAGGAAAAATAAGTAAACAGAGAAAAGCTTCACAACATCCTCCTGAGACTGTGTCATCTATTTTCGCTGCTTGACAAGCATGTTCTTTCACAGCGATGCGCATCAAGGCAGGGGGAGACACAGCAAATACACAGTGAATCAGCGCCATCTCTCTCTCTTCCTAAATCTCTCTCCTTCACCATCTCCCTCCTTTCTCTCACACACATTCATCTCCCCACGGATGCCATGTCACTGACTTCAAGAGAGGAGCATTTGCATTTCTCTTCCCCTGTGTCTCCGAACTCACATGCTGGTTCACGTGACAGTGAGCGTGAACGTCTGTGCGAGCGCATCTGTGTCTGAGTCTGCCTCTACGTGTTTGTCAGTGTGTGAATATGCATATGCATATAGAGACGCGGCATGTGTACCTGCTTACAAGCGTGTCACGTTTGTGCATTTGCATGTTCGCATTTTGGGCTTTTATCACTCCTTGTTCAACAACGGGGTGCATGCGCGCGTGTGTTTGTATTTTGACACGTGTTGTTGATTGTCAAGACGAGATGCTCTTTAGCCAAACATCTGCATGCTGTTAGACATGCAGCTTACAGCAGAGACGAACAGAGTTTATCTTGTTAAAAAGGGTGTATTCCAGCAGAGAGCCTCGAGGCAGAAGAGAACACATAAAAAATATGAAGATAAGCAAAGTTGTGCATCTTTCCATCGTGCACGATTCTAATGTAAGGATCCCAAATGACTGTTTGCAAGAAGTTTGGGAGGTTTGCAGCCGTCTGTGTGAATCTCTAGCTTCATAAAAACTGAAAGGGTAAGCTGAATGAGAAACTTGGTCTATAAACTGTTGAGTTCTCTACCTTAAAGGTCAAAAAGGAAATGCATAAAGATTAGTAGTCCAGGTAAAATATTACAACGGCATAACTTTGGGCATCAGGTTAAAGGAGAAGAGGTGTGTTATTGATGTCTTTGACCACAGTTACTCAGCAGAACAGCTTCAGTGCTGCTTGCCATACTTGAAAGTCTCCAAAGGAAACTCCACTATGTGCACAAACATTATGTCTCCAAAACATGCTAAATAATGAGACAACTACTTTAACTGTAAATTAGAAACAGCATGCTTCTTTATTTGGAACACACACAGAACTTTGAGCAAGTGAGTATAGTTTGGGTTGAAGTACAGTGTAGAGCCATAGAAATGGCCCCAGGCTACCATTTTCCTATTCAGAAGTCTTAAACAGTAAATAAATACATAAATACAGTGTTAGACTCTCTTAATTCTTTATATTTTGCATCTAAGGAGCCAGAATTTCTTGTAATTTTTTGAACTGGTCATGACCACTATTTCTCCAGCATTTCTGATGGTCTCTCAAACTTTTTCTATGGACATTGGCTGCTTTTTCATACCAGTGCTTGTACTTTTGATAAGTCACTTAAAACTGACCTATGAATCATTCAGTCATACATGTACCTCTCAAGGGATGAACCAGTGTTGTGTCTACACAGACCGAACAACTAAGCAAAGGACCATCTTTAAATTGTATCTTTAGGCCATTTACAAGCACCGTGTTATAAAAACACACAATTTGTTCCAATTTCTTTAGTTTGATCTGAAAAATGTCAAACACAATTTGACAAGCATGAGATGGTAGTTTTGTGCTGACACGGTGATACCCAAACAACAATTAGCTGAAAACTTTATCTCTTTATGAGTTCTTATAGCAGTCTGAAATCCATGTCCTTATGAAACAGGAAAAAAAATACTGAAAATACTTTGCAGAGGACCTGAGAGATGTATTTAGCCTTTCAGTTAATCCATCTACTGTTCATTAAAGGCTTATCAGAAACAGTCTCAGTGGAAGGGAGGCTGTCAAGAAGCCATTTTTATGGAAAGGAAACCGTGAGAAAAGGATGAGGTATGTCAAATTACACAAGAAATATCTGTTGCCGCTAATTTTTCCACTAAGTAATACAATCTGGAAAGAATCTGATGGCCAACACATTCATTTTTCAGCATGGCAATAATCCCAAACATACTGTCAATACAGTAAAACCATACCTAGATAGAAATGTACATAGTGAAATACTGTCGGTATTCCAGTCACAATATCAGTCATTGATTGGCTTCCCCTGAGCCCAGACCTCAATATTATTGAAGCATTGTGGGATCTTCTTGACAAAGAGTAGAACAAAAGACAGCCAACATCCTAAGAAGAGCTTTGAATGTCCATCAAGAACCCTTGAAAACTACTCCTGAAGACTACTTAAAGAAATTACACAACAACCTGCCTAAATGACTTCAGACTGTGCAGAAGAATAAAGGTGATCGTGCCAAATGTTGACTTTCAACCTTGTTAGAACTACACAAACTCTGTTTTTGCCTTCTATGTTGTATTTCCACATATTTCTCATTTTCCTGACAAAATATAAAGTAATGACAAAAGATATGACAATGCCAATGACATGACAGCAGAACTATGGTAAAAATATTTTAGTACTTTAATACTAAAATAAAAAGTACATCTTTTATATCACTAATGTTTCACAAGAGGGGACCAGGGTCGTGCTGAGTCAGCCAAATGCAGGGCTGACATAAATGGAGACGTGCTGTAAGCGTAAGAAGGAGCAGAGGTGGGAAAAGGAGGACCTCTCAGACATTCATTAGACTTCACATTAGTGCAAACAGTCATGACTAAAAACATAGGCTAATGAAATGTATCATAAAAATTTTATTTTAAGTCAACTCCTTGAAAAGCAGCTATTCATGTACACAGCTGTTCTCAACTCGTATGTGAGCTGCTAAGACAAAAATAGACCCTGTGCTGAGTGTGCAAGACACATGTAACTCGTGTTAACAGAGAAAAAAACAGGACACGTGCAGTCAGCTCTGTGCATTAGACTTAATGTTGAACATGGTACCCACATAAGGCACACTATATAATGTCAACATTCGTATGTCATCTCCTGTGTTTGAACCTTAGAGCTGACGTGCCCGTCCAGAGAAGATGAAATGGAAAAAAATGACAAGCATCTACCAGTAAGATGTCAAAGAAACCTGCAGTCAGGCAGATGAAATGTACATAAATTCATATTTACTGGGAATGTAAAAACAAGCAATTACTTCCTGAGTTGACGTCAACTTTTTTCTCTTTCAGCAAACATGTGCATGTCAATTTATCAGAATGACAGTAGCAGATAAAAGCTTTATTTCTCAGAGTTTGGGGGGAAAAGACACAAAGTACATGTACGCATACATTCCAGAAAAGGGAAGTGAGTTGAGATTAAAGGACAGGCTGGTCACATAAAGTAAGCAGAAAGTAACAAGAAGATTTGATATCCAGAATACCAATCAAGTCACACTGGTGAAGATTTAAAAAAAAAAAAAAACTCCACAACTCTCATTTAAGATCAGAAAATAAATTGTAAGCATCCATGTACTGTCTACCAATATAAGCCATTCTCCTTCATTCTAATTCAGATACATGTCGTCATGAACCCCAAGCTGCGTGAACTCCCTGAAAGTCATCAGAAGTCACGTGAAGGTTAGAAACCGACTATCTAACTATGATGTCTTTGTCGCCGTTTGTCTTCCTTTCTTCCTATCACACTTGCACCATCTTAACGACTTTGTGCCTTTAAGCATTCATCAAATCTACAGCCAATAAATCAACCATATCAGCAGGATGTCAACCCTCCTGGTGACTGATAATTTGCAATTCCTAACACAATGCACTGAAATATACACACACCCAAGCCCACACACATATGTCCTCCTTAACCTCGACAAAAAGGAAAATCAACCAGTATAAATGTGAGTGGATGACAGCAGTTAAACTAGATTTCCAGCTGGTAGAGGCAAGAGATTACTTGGACATGGACCTCCAGGGACCATGCAAGCTTTATGCTACTTAAGTGGAGTGCCATGATAGTTTTAATTGAAAATTTGTTTGCAATTTATGCACCACTGATGGCCAATAACAACAGACATTACTTAGCTCTCAACGTTGTCTCTAGTTTTTTTACCTAACCCTGGAGGGCAATAGATGAGGGGAAGGGTAGTTACATTTATGCACATACTATTTTGCACATTCCTAAAGCACACAGTTAACTTGGCGCAAACTGGTATCCGAGCACTAAAAAAAAAAAAAAAAAACTGTCCACGCTGCACAGAGAGTGGAAAGACACGGCGCTCTCAGCGGCTTATCTTGGCTGTGCACCCTCAAATTAATTCAGTCAGTTATCATGCTACATGTGACAGTAAATTAAAGTAACTGTAAACGCAAGAGTGCAACTCTCTGGAGGTACGCTTGAACAGTGGGACTGAAGATAACAAAGATACCTTTGTCTGCTATGAAGTTTCCTAATGAGGAGAATAAAAAAAAAATAAAACAACTGGAGCTCTTGTCAGCAAGATGTCCAAAACTACCTCCCACATAAATGTGTAGTAAACACCCAGACACATAGCACTCAAACACAGCACTCCATTATGAGGTTAACACGTATACTGTACATGCAGGGAAAAAGCACAAAACCCCTGAGCTGCTTGGAGCATTTGATTAAACTGTCATCTGCAGCGGCAGTTGTCCGGGCCTGTTCTGCACTGCAGTCTAATGGCCATTAGACTCAGCAGTAACTGAGGGTTGTAGAGTGAGCAATACTGATGTACCCTTAATGGAGATTTCATTGTCACTACTGGGAACATCGTTAGGGTCTGCTAGCTTCACATGGCAGTGACATCTAACCAATTACTGTGTTTATGAGTCCAATTAATTAAGAAGACAATCTGAGTTTGGGTGAGAGGCATTTTTAGGCTGCGCAGGGGAACATGCTACCAAAGAGAGTTATGGTGCAGGAACAGGTGCACTTATTTCCCATCAGAGTGATTTGGAGAAGAAGATCCACTGGTCTACATCCTTGTGTGTGCATGGTTAATGGAGGTCAACAGGGTTTTTGTGACACAAGCTGACATAGTTAGCTGAAACCTGAACTGGCACTGAAAGTAATCAGTTAAAATTCATAGTCTGCACAGCAAGCTGTGCCATGTGGGGGGGAATTCATAAAATGCTTTGTTACTCTTACTAACTACATGCTTCATTGCCCTTTCAGTAAACTAGACTGCTTTCTTTGCTAATTCAAAATTAAAGGGAAAAAAACATGTCCCACTGAACATATATTTATAAAACAGCGTGTCTAAGAATTTGGAAATAGACTGAACTGTCTCTGAGTTTGAGTCTAAATTAAATATTAAATGTAAAGTGGTCTTATATTGCGATAAATGTGTGAATTTTACCCAGTAGTTTGGTTGCAGAATGGATAAACTTTACCTCCTGTATTTGTTCAAGGTTGATTTTGTAATGAAGGCAATTCAGACACGTTATTGGAGCTTGTGGTAGAAATGGCAAAAAGCCGCAGCTTTTTTGGAGTAGTAACAACCTTATTATATTGCTAACACAACTGCTTTCCAAGCATCTGCACAGACAGCATGCTAATGCTAGCCAAGAACCACGTAACAGCCGTAAAAGCTAGTTATTAAGTAAAGTTCTGCATTACTTTTAAGAAAAGTGATGAGTAATGTGGAATACCATACTTTTTTTGAGTAACAACCCCAACAATGTTGCTCACGGTGTTTATTTAGTGACTTCCTTGCACATGTTGTTCCTGATTATCAGCTAACACCAAATGTGCTATCGCTCGGAAAAATGTTCAAATCACCAGTTTTGCCACTGAGCACTGCTGAAACTTGCTTGAATCCAAAATAAACTGTTATTAAGCAGCAAAACTGGCACCCAGGATAATTACGGTAACACTGTACTCACATAGCTAATGTCTGTTTCATGGGACGCTGATGGATGTTTCTTCAGGGTAGAACTTATGAGGAAATGGTAGAGCAGAAATAAATGAGAAGGAGGAGATATTGTATGTCTTTTGTTCTGGGCTTATTTATTTAAAGCCGCTTTAATAAGCGTGTGGAAAAAATAGTTCATTCACACACAGGCTTGAATCCGCTAGTAAGAATAGCATCTCGAAAGTTTGCAGAACCATCACACAAGTCAGGAACACAAGAGCATCTGTCAAGAGAAAGTGAATGTCTCCTATAGGACTGGATGAGGCATTGGTTAAAATTCACTTTAAACACTGAATCATGTCTGGGCCCGGGAGTGCCGATCTATACACCATTAAAGAAAGATCTTAACAGAAACTGGAGCTGAGTGATTCAACAAAATGCTGTTCAAACCGCGGAAGTACCTATTGATTGATAGTTGGCCGAAGGTGTGAGGACATTTCAGACTAGGGCATTTTGCCGACTCAGCGGGAGAGAGAGAGGTGACTTTTTCTTGGCCGTGTTTTAGAGACGTTCCCATTCGCCAAGCAATTTGGCAGCAAGCGGTCACTAGCAAATGTAACTAATCACCTCATGTTTGGCTCTTTTTTGCCATAAACATTTTATCCAGCAGCATTTTTCTGGACTTGACTCAACTTCACCACAGTCCTGAACAAAATTAAATGGCTTAAAATAATTTTCAATTCAAGCTAGCAACGGAAGCAAAGGGAAGAGTGCTGATTGGCTGGTTGACTATTTGATACTTGAGAGGTTACTTTCATCCTTAATTAGCTTATTATTGGTTGGCTATGCTGTTATTTACAAGGTTTACTATTTAGCTCGTATGTTACTGATTACCATCTAGTTGTTTGTCCAGATATCCGTTAATTTCTTTGGATTTATCATCGTTAATGACATGTTTCTTCCTGTTGTGGGCAGGAAAAGGTTGCCTTTTCTTTTCTTTTTAGGCTACTGATTAATCACAGTTCTCTTTTTGGATTACACATTACATTTATGAGGTCAACTCATGACCTTTATCAAATGACAAAAAGACAAACTTGTTTTTAAAACATCTACAAGAGACACAGCTGCAATGACTATTTTAGTTTTCACTGATTCTACCAGTTGTTTGCTTCTTTTTAATGGTTTGCCTCTAAAATGTCAGATAAAATTGAAAAATGACTGTTATAATTTTCCACATACCAAGGTTTGGTGTTTTGGCTTTTGTCTCACAGTCCAAAATGAAAAAGATGATTACTTTTTCACTGATTACACAAAAACATCACATCTTTACAGTTATTAATTTGAATGTGAATGTCAACAAATGCTTCTAATGTCTGATTTTCACTGGTAGTACCTACACTACTGAGAGTAAGGAAAATTACAGAATTTTCCCTGATGGCTGACAGGTGAAGATAAGACAAGAAAAAAATCATTTTTGTTCAATATTCCTCTCAGGTGTCTTCTCTGTGTGCTCCAGTTGACCAGAGAATTGATTGCAGTTTGGCAGGAGATGCTAAAAGAGGTGTGTCTCCATGATGATGAAGGCAGCGCTGATTCAGCAGAGATTTAGAAGGGTAAGGTGACTCATTTCTAATACTCCCCATGAGTGTTTTATTAGTTTAGTTTCAGAGATCATTAAAAATAATGGATGCACCAAAATGGATCTTGGAGGGGTTTTGCTCAGTAGTACAGCCAAATACAGTTAATGTCATATACCCATGCAGCCACAGCAAATTACTGTAGACCACTTATCTCAGTCTATTTCTAGTAGACTTTAAAACTGAGAGTGGCTGCTTGCATTGCACCAACTTTCCGCAGCCCAGAGGGACAAGCTTTGGAGGCTACTGTGACCCATATTAGTACTCTGAAATTTGTAACCCCACTCTGTGGATGCAGTAAAACTGCTGCAGGAATGGGGTTTTTTTACCAGTTCTACAATTTTACTCAAGCAGAACTCTGGAAATCATCAAACGTAGCTATAAAGTTTGAACTGCTTAATTCAGTGGTTGCTCAAATAACACACAAAGGACTTCTTTTAAATGTGCACACATTGATTGATTTACCAAGCCAACATAAGCTGAATAATAAGATGAAAGAATTTCTGTAACAAACTAACAATTTTGTTATTTTTGATGCATATGCCTGTGATTGTATGGCTTACTCCATTTTCCCCTGCTGTATAGTAATGTGGAAAAAGATACTGTGCAAGAGAAAGTGTAAATAAGCTTACGTGATGTGTGACTGTTCCCTCCTCTACCCTTAATGCTGCCAAACGAGGCAGTTAAAAGACAGTTATAAGAGAAAGGTTGATGTGTTTTCTGATCTTCAACAGTAACTGACTGTTTTTTTAATTTAGACTTTGGTTGTGATTTGTAGTCTCCTTTATCTGAAAATGGAACTCCTATCACCTGGATAACTGCAAACATTCATGTAATTAGATGCTGTAGCAAGCTCTCTCTGCCAATATCAACATATTCCCACTTGAAAATGTACTGAAGCAAGTAGTCACACGCACATGCTAACATGTTATTGGAAGCTCTTCGCTGTGACTAAAGACACAAAGCCCACCAACGTAAACCACTAAAACATTTGTTTACAGCAAACCTAATCAGACACTTAAATCACCCTCACCCACCTGAACATGGGAGATTTTAAAGGAGCTAAGAAAGCTAAAAGGTATCAGCGACAAGCCAGCAGCCTCGGTATGAGCAATCCAAGGATAAAATCCGTTTGGAGGAAAATTATGGAAACAAGTGAAGAAGAGAAAATTGGTAGAAGTACTATTATGAAGTGAAGGTATAAATATACTGCAAAATGGTGCAATACATTTGTTTTGTATACATTTATATATTTATAAATCTGTTTGACCTGGTTTTTGCTTGGTAAGGTAAAGATGTCCGGTACAGCAACTAATTTTCAGTTCATTATATGTACCTCTTTCCAGAGGAGGAGCACTTCATTTTGAGTTATTTCACTGAGAGAAGATCCTGTAACTTACTGTAGTTTGGTTGAAATTGGGTGAAGTTTATTAACTTCTTTATTCAAACTCTATTGCCCTTTTTTATTGCAAAAAAAAAAAAAAAATTGCATTGAAGAAAAGTTTATTTTTGTTTGTATATCCTGTCAATTGTAGCTCTTAGAAAGAAAATCAGAATCAGCAAAAATCTGTATCAGTGGGGTTACAAAGAAATTGGATATTGGTATTGAAATAACTGCAATTGTTGCAATTATGTAACTGAATCTAAACTTATAGACTACATTTTTCAACAGAAAAATATATTTTATGCCATCTTAATCAAAAGTTAGCCTTAAAAGAATTCAAAGGATCCACATTTTACTTTACTATAAATTCTAACAGTACACATATTTCTAATAACCTGAGGGTTTATAAACATTATTGCAGTTTTCACCATCAAAAGGAAAAATGTGTGCTGCCAAAATCACAAAGTTAAATTGTTGACATCCGCCAGTCCTCCAAACTTGAACTTTTCCACTTGCTCTGCCGAGTGAACTTAAGCCCTGGGTGTGAAGTTTATCGATCATTCTTGAAAAAGGAGACAGAAAGCAGTGACACTGTTTTCCACAGACAGCAGAGCTTAAGTCTTTCTTTGACAATCCATGTGACTGTACAATTAAAGGCAGTCTGCAGTGAATTTGAACAATGAAAGGCCAGTGGCCAACAAGTCTAAATGTAAGGTGAGAGTGAGGGAAAAAAAGAAACAAGAGCTGCCACCTTGAAGTTGCATCCCTTCACCAAGTTACAGCGTACATTGATCTTCCCATCGATTTAAGTTCTAGCTTTGAATAGAGGCTGAAAAGGGGATTTTGTAGACCACAATCACCTCTGACCTTTTGGATTTAAAATGTCATCACTCCATTGGTTCATTCTGTTGGACAAGCAAGTTCTTAATCCTACGTGGAAATCTTGCTTAAAAATGTATTTTGCGAGGTCACAGTGGCCTAATTTCTGGATTAATCCCTGATGCCAAGTGGACATGAGTTGCAAATTTGAAGAAATTCCCGAGATATTACTTTCTCACGAAGAGGAAAGACACACGGATGGATGGACAAACACCCCAAAACTATATTGCTACAGACCAATGCAATCACTGCCAGAGAGATATAGAAAACCCGTTGCCAAGTAGATAAAGAGGATGGGGTGCTTGGAAGTGAGCAGACAGCAGAGAGACAATACAGAATATCTGCAATATAGACATTATATTTATGCATCATTAATTTAATTTGAATGAAACGTTCTCTGCTCATTCGCAAGAGGCTGTTACAATAGAACCTTAGGAAATGTATAAAATATGGAGACACAGTGCTACTTCTTCTTAGTTGAAAAAAACAAAATGCCTAACATCTTCCTAGAGAATGCATCTGCCACGTGAAAATGAGTTTTCATGAGTAAGTTGTTGTATTTCTTTTATTTTAATTTGTCAGTCAGCTGAGCATGCAGGCCAGTTTTGAGGAATGCTGCTTCTGTAACTTACTTCTCTAGACTGTGTTAGTCTTTGACCCAGAATAGTAGATTAAATTTCCCTACTCTTCATTGTATGTTCCTTTTGCTGTTATTACCTCATATTTATCTCACCACTCCTCTTTAAAGTACTTGCATATGTCTTTTTTCTCCTCTTCTCTTGTTTTCTTCTATTTCTTCTCTCCTCCTTACTGCTTGCTCTACCATCTTTTACCTCCACTTTTCATAGCTCCTATATTCCAACTCATACCCTTTTATTTTATTTATTTGTGTAATTTTTGAGAAAGGGTCATAAAACTCCATTTGCTGTTTCTCCTAATCTGGCATTAAAATGTCTGCCTAACTTGTCCTGTGGCTGTAGCTCTTCAAATTTATTCAAATTCTTCTTCCCAGTTCCCCTAATGTGCTTCCCATTTGTTTGTGTCTAAAACACTGACTTCACTGTCAGGCAAATTGCCATCACACCCTGGTAAACATTAATTCATGGCCAGCCCGCCTTGTTTAGGGAATGATTTAGCATGTAGCAATGCCTGTTAGTCCTCTAAGAATCACAAATTACTTTTTAGTTGAGGATGTCAGCTGTGTAAGTGCGTATACTGTTGGGATATTTTTGCTGTCATATACTACATATTCGGTAAATGTGATTAGCCCTACTTCTCCGCTGTACAATCAGCAATAGGAATGAGTGAAATGTTCTGTGTGGAGCAATACAATCAGTGAGCTAGCTCAGTATGCTGAAGCAGCTATCAGTGAGTCCTGCCTTGATCAAAGAACAAAATTCTTACTCAAGTATAATAAGGGTAGTGCATTACATTTTATGCAGTATCTCACCTGATTTTAGTCTCTTGTCTTCGTGCATTTTCAAACTTTATTTCCACTTCATCTACTCTCACACCGTTCTCATTTCCATTCCCTCACTCTCCACCTTTCATTCTCACCCATTTACAGCCTTGCACCTGAACTTGGGGCAGACAGTGAGGACTCATGGAAAGCTCAGCAGACAGAAACTTTGGATTTCGCTGATTACTTTCTGTTCTCTGGTTGAAGTTGTGCCAGATATTGAAATAAACTGCCAAAGTGTTTAATTAATTAAGACCTTGAAAGGTTATGCGTATGAGAGGACCCATGTGTACTGAACAGTTCTTAAATGAATCCCACTCCATTTCCTTTCGCAATTTATAAGTGTGTAAAAGTGCCTTCTTAACAAGAAGTCCAACACTTTTAATTTACATTGTGAATGTTGTGCCCTTTTTTTAAACAACAAATCCTTACAGAATTCAGTGTAAGATAATCTGAGTTATTTGAACATAGCAGCATGGCAAATGTTGATGTTTGGACCAAAGTGACAAGTGACATGTCCATGTCGTTACTGTACAGTCCTACCACAAACTGGTCGGATTTCCGCAGCGTTTTAAAATATGAAAGATCTTCCATAGTACTCTGCATTTGCAAAATTTCGTGTGAAATTTGATGTTTCACCATTAAACAGGAAGTCTACCCCAAGTTTCTTATGCCTGATAAGAGTTGTGGCATTTCTACACTTTATAGGACAACCCACAAGTAAGGGTGTAATCCCCCTATTGTAATTAAATTTCAATTCAATTTCCAGATATTTTACATGAAGGGAGACAGTCCTTTGAAAGTTATGTTTGAACAGTAAGTGTGTTACTGTTATTTATTTTTTGCATGGGCTTTAGTAAATGAGAACAATCCTTATCATGCTTATATTAGTAAAATAAAAAAATAAAAAACATTTAAATAATAGAATAACTATCATGCACATAAACATAATGAATATTTTTAAAAAGATGTAAAAAAAAAAAAAAAAAAAAAAAAAAAACAATGGCAAGATCAGCACACTCTATATTATATGCCCTGAAAAGTACATTATATTTATGAATGTACTGTTGTTTTTCTGCAAAATTACCATAACTTTGCAAACTTCTTAAAATTACTTACCCAGTACTTACCCCCTTATTCTGTGTGTCTATATATAATAGCATTGTGCATTGTATGCAAATATAATTACATTATAATTTCAAATAAAATACACTGAAATTCTGTTTAATTACAGGGGAATTACACCCTTAGTCACACGCCCTATTATAAAGTGTTACCAAAATCTGCACTGCTTGTTGAATATATGAGATACAGCAATATCAGGTGTAATTAGTGGATGTCCTGTAAACCCACGAGGGAAATTATTTGCAACTCCTCTGAGCAAAAGCAGCAGATAAGAGTCCAAGCCTGAACACTGCAACCGTGAACCATCCAGACATGTATAAGGATGCAAGGGCCCAATCGCTTCACCTTTCAAATTCTTTAATTCTTTCTTTTATGTTTGTTTACATTCACTCCCTCCCCTCCTTTCCTCCCAAGCTGTAGATGTCACAGAAGCATTTACCATAAACTTACAGTTCACACAGCAACTATAATCTCATTTATACATATTCACACTGCATCCCAATGTCTTTTCCTGTCCCAGAAACAGTGGAAGACAACTGGATGCAAGTGTGTGCCTTTGCTTAAAAGGAAGAATATATACAGTAGTGATGGAGCGCACAGCTAGAGGAGCCCGGAAAAGCAAGCACGCATTTGCATCATACCACACAGTATCAACAGTAACAGTATGTTGCTAAAAATGAGTCATTGCAATCGTGAGCAGTCGTCATAATCTCAGCTATGACTCATGTTTACCACTTAACACATTTCACATAAAAATATCATCCTGAGAAATAGAAATCATTAGTTGTCCCATTACGACATCAGAGTGCATAAGCAATGCTGATTCACACCAACACGCAACATACGCATTCAAGCCTTCAACATTTTTAAAAAATAAAAAGCTCCTGGAGCTTTTGCTAATCCAGTCGACACCAGGATGTTCGGAATTTCGTTTTAATTTCAGCTATGTGACCTCAACTCTCCACCTCTCTAGGCAACTTCCTAGTATTTAATTACACTCTCTTTTGCTTTGCAAACCCTTACAAAATCAATGTAAATCTTTGATGTAAAAGTGCACTGTTGTCTTTCCAGCAGAATGTTCTGCCTCGGGGTAGTTCGTCCTGAGGGGCCAGCTATGTGTATTGCTCTGCATTAAACCACGGTAAATGAAGGACACCACTTACCGGGCTAATTGTAAAAGCAGTGACTCTTCTCAGGAGCCTCCCCTTAGGAATGAGGCTCGGAGAAATGAATATGCAGCAAAGAGAAAGAGAGGACATTCATGCGCATGCAGGAACAAATACATCTAAAAACGATATCAACAAAGAGCCACTTTTTAAACAATGACCCAAAAGTTCTGTAACTCTATACTTTATGTAACCACTGTTTTTTTAAATGAAAGAAATAAAAGATTTTATGTGGCAATAGATATACAAAAGAAGGAAAGTAGGTGAAACTGAAAAAAATGGCAGAAGGGCTAAGAGATAAGAGCCTGTCATCCTACATAGCATTTAAATTAGAGAAAGGCAGGCAGGCTATAAGCTCTCACTGACAGCAACAACAACATTGTAGCTACAGTAGTAAAATGGTCATCTCCATGTTGGGACAAAGATTGGGTTTGATTAGAGACTGATTTGTGCTTATGACTGAACATGTACGAGCCAGAGACATAAACTCAGCACTTCAATATACTGCAAAACATCTTGGAGAACTTAATTTGGCATCCCACTTTTTAGACTATTGCCGAGGTATCAGATGGCTCTAATGTAACTCATTTCTACTGTATATTGGAATACGCTGGAACACAAACGCGTGCCCCTAAGATGAACATGGGTACAGATCTCAGACTTTAATGTTTTTCTCATTAAAGTTCAAGAGTGGGGTTTTTGGTGAGGGCAAAATGTTTAGAGCAAACTGCTGTCCTGAATTCTCTTTTCACACATTGCACAGGATTCAGATTCAGCACCCTGGTGAAATCATGTAATTATAGTCAAGAATGAGGTTTTCACTTTGAGGAAAAGCATGCTGCGGGATATTCCATTCCCACGACTGCTGCCGCTGAGGTTGCACTCTTGCATGCCTCAAAGACTTCCGAGGATCAGTCGGTCGTTCTGTGGGAACTTCAGGGTCCAAACTCTCCCACAGATATCGTCCTTAATGCATTCTTACATGTAATACACATACACACACAGTATACACAGATGCACTCAACAATTACTACTAGCTCAGATCTTCGCCCACCCTGATTAAAAAGTGTCAGCTTGCTCACTGCTCGCCTTTTTTTCTTCTTCTTCTTCTCTGTCCCATCAGTCATCAATTCCCCTGCCCTGACCTAATCCTGAGTTCACATTAATTAAAGAGTTGGCTGGAGCAAGAGAGACAACAAGAAAAAGCCAGTGCTACACACACCTAAGGCTTCAGTACTACAAGTTCACAGCTGGAACAAGGACCAGGGGGGTGTAAGAGAATCGCCGAGTCAGCCAACTGCTTTTATTTCATTTGTGGGTTTCAGACCTCAGGGTTTCCTGTAAACTGCATTTGGTAATCAAATCCATAGCATCTCAATGCCGCTGCCCTCCTTCTCACTTCATGCTCTCCAAAGCTATTTTCTTCCCACTCCCCCTCTCTGCCCTGCCCAGGCGTGGGTCTCATGGATCTGAAGCCATGGTATGTGTCACTTTGGAGTGAAGCTCTCGTAAAGCCTCCGCTGTAAGGAGCACTAGGTCTCTCTCTGCCTTTATGGAAAATTTGATTGAAGAGACTTGAAAGGACCTGTCTGCCAGCAGAGAAGATTCTGCTTGCTGTTCACCATCTGGAAAAGCTCACACCTAGCTAGTTTCTTCTAGTGGTCTGTGGGACTTTGGTTCCATCTACTGGCAGCAGCGGAAACTGCGGGCTGAAGATTGAGGGAACGAGCAGGGGTTTCTTGAGTCATTGAGCGTTTGTTTCAAATCAGTGAAAGGATCATTGTAATGAGTTAGTAACTTGTGACACTTATTGCTGAGTTCTGTAAACAGCCAAGCCATCTGTCTCCTCTCCTCACCGTCTTTGGCACTCTCCCTCTCTCTGCTCTGCAAGCCTTCCACACAAGCCCAACATGGCTCTCCTACTGCATTAGGGAATGCTATCTGAGAGATGTTTTATACATTCCCTGTGGGTATGGGTGTCAAAACTGTTGTCCTTAAAATTAAGGAGTAGAGGTTGAAAGACTGAGATTAGTCGAGTTGCGTAATATTACTTTCTACTGAAATGATAGAAGCATTCCTCTGGCACACTGTCTATTAAATCAACATTCAGTCTTAACTGTTGAGCTTATTTCCTCACTACTGGAGTCCTTTACGAACACGAGGGAAGTGACCTTCACTGATTATTGTAATGGTGTGCATGGGTGATAAACCACTTGACAATTTAATGGAAATAAACAACACTATAAAGTCTCTCTTCTCTTCTCAGGTCTGTCAACTTGATAGCAGTCTAATGAATCTTTGAGTTACAGCTAAGACCGTAACCGTGATGAGAAGATTACGATAATCAAAGGTCGTTAGCTCTTACGGTGCTACATGACTTGCAAATAAAACGGTTTGGACAGGATATGAATTTGCTGCACATTTGCGCTCATTACGAGGGGGCTAAATTGTTAAGTGTGCCGTGGTTGCCTGTGGGCCAAATCATGATGGGTATATTCACATGCATCTTCTGGTTGGCAGCAGCTGTCTTCTGCCAATTAGACACTTTGTCTGTCTGTCTGTCTGTGTGTGTGTGTGTGTGTGTGTGTGTGTGTGTGTGTGTGTGTGTGCATCCTTAGATTCATCGCCAAACACACCCCAGTTCCCTTTGCCCCACAGGCACATGCTGCCTGAGCCCTGGCAACCCTGACGGTGTTCATACACAAACACACACTAACCATTAGATCCCGCAGTTTCCCCATACCCTGCCCCCACTACACCCTGGGTTTCTGTGAGGTAGACAAACACGCACTCTCTCTTTCTCGTCAATCCAGATCTAATACTGTCTAAATATGGAACAAAACTGGGTGAGGACAAAGGGGAGAAAGAGCAGAGCACGGGAAGGCTAAGATGTTATTGAAAATGAAAGAAAACACAGCAGGAAAGGATTTCATATCAGTATAACAGCACGCCTGTGTTGAATTACAACAGATATGATCTCAATATTACGTTGTCAGACATCATTCGTGGTTTGACATCAACGATTTTAATTGTGACTCACTTGGCGACACATGACACGAAACAAACTGTAGGTTTTTCGTAAGCCAAGTCAGGAAATAATTTTCCTTTTTCTCTCATTCTGCAAGTTACTATTATCTGATTTTATGCTGCACACAGCATGAGCATGCAAACAGCAGGGCACAGGAGAAGGAATTGGTTACCTTGCTGAGATTTTGGAGGTGTGCAGCCGGCCACCCGGCGCTCTTCATTTAACACTTCACTATGGTTGCACCTCCTTGATCTGCTACACACTGCAACATTTCAAACCGATCCATTGTCAAAAAATGGCAGAAGTACAGTAACTGATGTCTTATTTTATATATTTATTTTTGGTGAAACAGACAGATAAGCTAAGTTCACAGACATAACACATGATATTTCCCTTCTCAATAAAAATCACCAGTTAAATGCTTTTAATGTGAAGCACAGCTGTAGGAAATGCTCAGTTTGTATTGGCATTTTTTTAGGAATGTGACCGCAAGCATAACATTTGTTATATTGCAAAGAAATACAAAGACACGATTTTTCCATATTGGTTGAAAAGCTACCAAATCTTAAGAAAATCCCCTTAAATTTGAAGTTCCACTGATGCTCACACGGTTCTGGTTGGGATCATTCTCAAAGTGGGTGGTGAACCAAAAACCTTCTTGTAATTCCTTTGGTTCCTAGCAGATTGCCGAATTTTACCTATAGTTTGCATGGAAGATACCGACTTGTCTGCAAGCAGTTGAGAAACTTGAAAAAGTGTGACACAAACTGGAAACATAGACAATTTGCCTTTTAAAAAAGTGTACTTTACCAATAAGACTAGCACATTTTTCAAGGTGCAACTTTATTTTGAGCATGAACAGTCTGTTTCCTGTTTGCATAGTGCTCTTAAGTTAAAAAAAAACTGCTGAGTGCTTGTAGACAAGTCATCTACAAGATAACTTCCATATAAACTATGGGCAACTGTAGAAATCTGATAGCTACTATACCAAAGCAAGTGCAATGGGGTTTTCGGTGCAGCACCTTCACTGAAACCAATTTCACCTAGCAACAGGGAGGAACTTTAACCAACCATTCGCTAATTGAGGAATACACTTTTTCTTTACTAACCAGTGGTAACAATGTAATCACTCATTAGTTATTTTTCCCCAGCCATGTGGTTGCCAACCGGTCTCTGTGGCTGTGTGATGGGGCCTAACTGTGGAAAGTGATACATTATAATAGTCTTGATGACCTTTATTGTTGTGGACATGGCGCAATTCAGTTCTCGGCTTAAACTGGCTTTCTTCACTATTAAATGGTCTTCAACAAACATAATGTAACCACAAACGCATGGACAGTGCTATGGGACATGAATCAATTGGGTTTTAAATATAAACTTTCCAGAGCACATGGAGTCTAATTCAGGGGTCTTATTATGTCTAAAAGCTTTTCATAAAATAGTCGGATATGACGGCAGTGTTATTTTACCTGCTGCTGCAGGGGGGGGGAAGCTTTGTTTACCTCACCTTTAAATGGAAAGAAAATTAGTTTCAAATTTGGAGACAGTGAAGCGCTAAAAGCTATTTACAGACCCTTATCACATACACTCTGTGCAAGAGTACTCACTAATGGTTTTAGTCCATTTTATATGACTATAAAACAAAAAAACAAAGAATTGTAGGTAAACATTCATCAATCCATCAAAAGTAAATGCTTATCGTTTAACCAGGCTGACATTGGGCAGAGTACAGCCTTGACAGGTTGCCAGACAATCGCAGGTCTGACACCCTGAGAGAGACAACCTTTCACACTCACATTCACACCTACAGGCAATTTATAGTAGCCAATTAATCTCAACTGGATGTCTTTGGAGTTATAGCACCAACAGGAAATCCACAGAGGTGAAGCTGAAACTTCACAAAGACAGGCCATTGTTTTTCTTACATGCATACAAAGTAGCAGTGCCATTAATGCCAGGGGTCATTTGTAGCAACAATAAATGTTTGGCATTGTTAAAAAGGAAATCATGAATTGCAGCGAAAAACCACTGTCGTTTCTGCCCTTTTTCTGTATATGGACAAAAAGTATTTGATGCCCAATACACTTGACTTTTAACCCCAAAGAAGAAATAATGGATGGATAAAAGCTTGAGTGCTCCTGAGTCGGCTTGCCAGAATACACTCTTAATCCCAAGGCGAACCATCAGTTGGACAAAACTCACACAAGCAAATGTGTGTGCACTAATAAAGATTGTGTGCCAGTTTTGACAGCTGTGTTTGTGTGAAACCTTTGGGCACTGGGACCTTAACAAGGCTGCCTGCCCATCCCTGCTGTTGGTCTGGTTCAAACTGATGCCACGCATGCATCCAAAAAAGAAAATGAACACGAAAAACAACTCAAACAACACCGAAATTTTGGACAGAGTCAAAAATTATGACATTTTCTGCTTCTTAAAACGCCGTTATTCCCCCATAACAGAAAAAGGTGACCACCAACCAACCAAAAACCGCCATCTCACAAGAAAGAGAGACCCAAAAATGACAGCAGTCGGTTGGAAGGTCACAGTCTGTGCACTACATATCCATTTGAGCTTTTTGGCATGGCGATCTGCTATGATAATGGCTGCCCGGAGGGGGAACTGGCTGGATGGATGGAGCTGTTTTAATCTCAGAGTGGTAGACCTCTGTGACCTTGTCAGGAGGTGTCCTAGGTCTGGGTGACTGACGAGACTCCCCACAGGCATGGCACATAGCAGGGAGCGTGACTCGGTACCCTCATGCAGTAGAGACTGGTGTTAAGAGAAAGATGAGAGGCAGAGTGTGCAGAGCTCATGTCTCAGGCTTAGTTACAAGACAGTGAGGAGCAGCTGCAGAAAGTTACAAGATAAGGTCAGTATGTGTCATGAGGAAGAACAAAAAAAGAAGAAGAAAGGTACTTCTTGGAACGCATCTTTTCTTTTAGCAGTTACTTGCAAGAAAAAATCCAACATATATTTTTTTACCAACAAGACTGATTTCTCAGCAACAGGCACTTCAAACCTGAGAGACTACAAGACCGAAAATGGAGATTGTGCTGTAGCCAAGCCACAGTCTTTGAAAAAACAAGCCAACATGGAAGTGGTAACAACTCTAATAACCACTTGAGGTCAACTTCCAAACAGAGTAAACCTTAAAGCAGAAATAAAGATGTTCCTAGCCTGGTACAAAAATTGGTCTCTATGTATGTTTACCTTTCATATGGTTTTTTTTTTTATTTTAATATAGCTCACCCTTTTTAAGTTCAATGATTGCTATAATTTATGCATGATCAAAGGCATGGCATTTTGGGTGCTAGCACAGACAGCTAAAGCATCACCTTAGGCCTGTTTCGCAGGGCTAGAGTGACCCCCTAGCAGAAAGTGTGTACTTCATTGTGATCAGTTTCACCTACCCAGTGACAGCTAGAGACCTTCCTCAGTCAATCGCCAAACAGTCAGAGAGTAAACATTTTTCCCATCAATTGGTTGTTACCAGGGGGTCACTAGCCCACCTTTAGGCCTGCATGATTGGGGTTTTATAAATTGATTTAACGGCAACTACCAGCAACCTCCAGCAGCCACAACCAGTCATTGAATTAAAAAAAGCGATTGGTGGTTGCCGGTTTTGATACTTGTCAAGAAAGGGAGGCATCAGCTTTACATCCAGCCCATGAGTTTCTAACCCCAAACAGCTTGAGATATTTTTGTAGATCCAGCTTTTTGGAAAACAAGAAGTCTTCATTTAGGAGTGCAAAGTCTAAAAGGTCACGAAATTATTTTTGTTGCAAAATTGAGACTGATTACTCTGAGCTACATAAGTTGTGACAGGAAATGTTCAATTCTCAATCATTTTATTTGGCTCAGTAGCCCCTTTATCTGTTTGTACAGAGTTTATTATCTTTTGTGTTTCTTGCTGTTTAATATGCCAAAACAGCAACCTTGCTTTTTCACCCAGCTCTTAGTAAAATTGTCTTAGTTTCATCAGATTTTCTGTTGCATTCTCTTTCAAAAAACAACAGTTGATAGGGATTTTCAAAGAAATCTGTCTCAGTCTACCTTGTTCTGTTTCGTGTGGCTTTTTTTGTTTGTTTTTTACTGTTCCACCTACAGTCTGGAACATTTGTGCTTAAAACTTACAAGGCTGTCATCTAACCTCTTTTAAATGATAACTTTCCCAGTGCAAAGCAGCAACTAACAGGTCTGTGTTATTTTCAAAATAATAATCAAGTCATGCCCCCAATTAATTTCATGAATTCTGGATTTTTAAGCCAGAGTGGTAGGTGATGGCATCTTGGAGGATAATGCAAGGGTATAGGTATGTTCACAATGAGGGAAACCAGGGAATCATCTTTAATCATTGTACTATCATACCAGCAGTGTATAATTGTAGACATTAAGGTTGAAGTGACCAGGCATTAGTCAATTCTGGAAAATGTATAGTAATTAATGAGAGTAATAACAAAAGGTTTTCCTCTCACCAAGCATCAGTTAACTCCTTAATATAGTTTACTAACTAGTTTCAAGTCTACTGATAAAAAAATTGCTTTTCCTGTAGCTTTATATCAGAGTGAAGTCTTAGATTAAAATAGTCCCCTTTAATAAAGTTTGGGGCAAGGTAGCGAGATAAAAGAACAGTTGTTTGAAAAAGGAGGGGTTGTCTTATTAGGTCTATACATATTGACCAGATTCAACCTGAGAGAATTTCACACTGAATAATCAGATAACTACCAAATCAATTCTCCTTAATGCTGATAAGGTGAAACGGTAGCGAGTTATGTATGAGAGTAATTATCCCACATGAGTGTAACGTAAAAGAAGCTGGGAATACTTGGTCCGACCATCACGTCGTCATTCTACTGATGGGTATCTTGGAGATAGATTATTTTAATATTTAGTTGGCTTATTCTGCTCATGAATTGCTTTAGCTTGACAAGTTTGATTAAACCTCTTATATTTCATGAGGTGAACTGAAGTTCAGAGGACACCTGATTTATTCACGTGATATTAACCGAGTTAAGTGGAAACAAAAAAATTAAAGAGAACAAAAAGAACAACACTGACAGCCATCAGCTGCTACCCCTCAGCATCCTAGCACATATGGTATACATTTGAAACTCCTATGTTGCTTTGTTCTCATGTTATCACATTCACAAACTTGGGTGTCCATGCCACCTGCATGCCTGGTGGTGTGATGACAATAAAAATGACATACCATACAACACTGAAAATATAACTGAGTATACTTTCCCAACTTAAATGGACCTTTTCTTTCTGGAATAAAAGTATCCAAAAAGCCTTTTAAAAAGAGCCATCCATGCCATCATCACAGTATGCCTTAACAATATGGACATCCAGGATGGAAAGTGTGGCCAATTTTCTTCACTTCATTAAAGATTTCCTTACATTTTATCAGTGCAGCTGACACAATGGGTGCCCAATGAATGAAACCAGTCGTAGATATTTGTTTAATATGCACACTGACATTCTGGTTAAAAATGACTCCAAGATTCCTCACATTGTTACTGGAGGCCAAGGTAATGGCTTCCAGTAATATGTCTTTAAGACATGCATGTAGATTACCTCATTGATCAGTATCGTCTGGCTTCATAGATGAATCAAGCTGGGTATCATCTGCATAGCAATGACAATATATGCAGTGTTCTAACAATATCGTCTAAAGAATGTTTGTATAATGTAAAAAGTATTGGTCCTTGCACAGAACCCTGTGGAACTCTGACTAACCCTTGTGTGCAAACATGCACAAACTGGAAGCAGATATGGTTCAAACTAGGGCTGGGCCATATCATACCGTTCCCGGTAATACCGGTATAATGTTGGGCAACGATTAGAAAATGAAATATCGCGATGGAATATTGGTAAAACGCGCATGCGCAGTGCTTTTATTTTCATACGCACATGGCGGAAAAAGCATGGCAGCGACGCAGAATGAGAAGAGCGAAAGCGGATCGTTGAATGAAACGGATGAACCAGAATTGGTTTGTAAAAATGCTGCAACTTCAGTGGTGTGGAACTGGTTTGGCTTTTATCCATCAGATACACAATAAAGCACTATTTTTGGTAGCGCATGCTAGCGGGCTGTCGTTATTTGGAAAATACGGAACACTTAAAAATCAATCCTTTGACAGTGCCCCTTATTATCCCGTGTGCCTTATGTATGGATTCTGGTTGTTTACTGACCTCGAAACGATTTATGTGGTACACAGCACTCGAAAATCTGTCATATGTTTTAGTACGACTTTGCTAAGCCACGAACCCGCACCGCTTGATGGATTGTCGGAGCATTACGGCTATCGTAGGCAGGAGCCTCGTGGAGTGATACGTACTGTGCTTCAACACAATATTACCGTATTGTGTGTGTATAACCTCTTTTTAAGTTTTGTGGATATTATACATGGTTATGCTGAGGATATGTCGGCCAATTTCCACTGGAAATGTATTTTGGTTAAACTGTCAGCAAGGATTTGCATTTGCACTGTTAAGTTTTTATATAACTTTAATGCACATAAAAAACAGTTGCTTGTTTAAGTGAAATACATTGATGTTTGTTTGGTTTGTTTGACTGCTACTCTTTCACCCATTTTTAATATAAATCAAAAGTTAGAAATCAGTATAGAATCAGTTGACACAGCTGGATCAGTTAAGTGCATTTAAGTAATGGTGCCTTAAGAAAGGTAGATTAATCACATTTAAAATTGAAGCGTTAACTAATGGAGAAACTTTTTTGAGTAGCCTTGTAGGAATGGGGTCTCAAACATGGTGAAGATATTGACTATCTATCTATGGAGCTATGTGTGAAGCCAGTATTTTTTGAATGTTAAATACAAACTTATTTTGGTGCCACATCACAGTGACTAATGACAATATACAATCAGTCAGCTTGTAGCAAAGAAATGGCTCTAACGAAGGTAACGAAAATATGACAGACAGCAAGGCAGAATATTTTTATTCATACAAGCACACAAAGAGAAGGCACACAGAGTGCTCTTTTTAATTTCTGTCTGAACTACACTTTCCCCAAAAGACTGAACCTGCAATGCGAAAACAACCTTTCATAACCCCAAAGCATATTCATGCAGTGCAAAAAGCAATGTCTGTCTGGTAACCTGGCAACTCTCAGCAAGCAAGGCAGGGTGATAAGACTGAATCTACTGAAAAAAAAAAAAAGAAAAACAAAAAAAAAAAAAACTTAATTTCCCTCTACACACTCATGAGCCAAAAGATATGCATATTAAACTATTTTGGACACACTTAACCTGTAAAGGAACCACAAAAACAATGTCAAATCCACTGCTGAGACCATATTATAGCAATGCCAGCTCTTATAGTATGGTCTCAGGCTATTTCTTTAGAAAATGAGTTTTGGGAGCGCAGGATGGATGGAAAAGTCAATTATTAAATAACTGAATGATGGATGTGGCGTACAACAGCTCAGTTTGGCAAAGCAGTAACACATCACATCCTCTCACTATTAATGTAATGTCAAACACACTTCCATGTGTCTTCACATTTTTGTGCAGGAAAGTTGGTCAGCAGACAGGAGAGCCTTGAGACTCATGTCTGCTCTATTCAGCCACTCAAGTGCTGGTTACGCTGTGCTGTCTTTGTCCCCTGGCACAGCTGTTGCATCACAGCACTGGCAGAGGATGGGTTGTAAGGATGGGTAGTGAGTGCTGTTACTGTCTCCCACCTGTGTCTGTACTGGCAGGTTGGTTTTGGCATACATTATAATTTTGCCTCTCCTCTGGTTCATGTTTTACACTGAAAAATCTTGCTCTCAATTTGTTCCAAATGTGCAGATTGAGCAAGTTGTTTTAAGCTGTTCCAGTCTGCTTCCACGGTACTACAGTCAAGCCCATGCTGTACTGTGAAGAGGCATCTAAATGACGTTGACAAGATTTTATAACGCCGCACTGGATTGGCAGCAGGTAAACAGAAATGTGAGACAGGAAATGATGAGACAGGAAAGTAGATTATATGCCAAATTAATATCAATCACAAGATCCTCAGGTTGCACACCAATACCTGGACCCCTGTAGAAAACCAAGAAAATGCAGCAGGCATTCGAATTACTCGAATTTGAGAACTACCTTTCTATGAGACATTCATTGGGATAACACTGGTGTTACTGCTGATTATTGAAAACTGAAAGCAGTCAGGGTTTGGCTTAACACGTGCTTACACAATTGACTCAGGCCAACAAAATAAAGGAAATCCTTTTCAAACAGCTATCAACAATTCAGCAGCTCTGGTGATTTAATATGATGTTTATGTCAATATTAAAAGGAGGCGACCCGGCCATTTTGACTAATTACAGGCCAATATCAAACTTGTGTGTTTTGGCAAAAGTCCTTGAGTCTCTCGTCAGTGAGCAATTAAAAGAGTTCTTGTACTCTAATGAAGTTCTTTCAAAACTACAATCTGGGTTCAGAAAACAGCATAGTGCTGTCACGGCTGCCACAAAAGTGATAAATGACATACTTGTTGCTCTTGATAAAAAACAGCACTGTGCTTCTCTCTTTATTGACCTGTCAAAAGCTTTCGACACTGTGGATCATGCCATTTTAAAGCATAGGCTTCTTTCTTTGGGGCTGTCTAGACATGTTGTCTCCTGGTTTACTAATTATTTGAGTGACAGGACTCAATGCATTAAATGTGAAAATCTGTGCTCAGAACTTTTGAATATTCACACTGGGGTGCCACAGGGTTCAATTTTAGGACCTCTGCTGTTCATCATGTATATAAATGATTTGGGACAAAATGTGTCCAATGCTAGTATGCATTTTTATGCTGATGACACAGTTATTTATTCCTTTGGCTCAAACTTTGAAAAGGCAATAGAATCGTTGCAGAAAGCTTTTGACGTGGTTCAGCACACACTTCTGGAGCTGAAATTGGTTCTCAATGCTGAAAAGACAAAGCTAATGTTGTTTTCAAACATGAAGAGATTTCCTCAAACTGTCCCCTTGGTGTCCACTCTTGAGGGAAACCTCATAGAAGTGGTGCATACGTATAAATATCTTGGCTTTTTAATTGATGATTCTCTGACCTTTAAACCTCACATAGACAATCTTGTGAAAAAACTCAAACTAAAATTGGGATTTTTCTTTCGAAACAAATTTTGCTTTTCTTTTGAGACAAAAAAGCGTCTTGTAAATGCTACATTTTTATCTGTTTTAGATTATGGTGATCTGCTGTACATGAATGCTTCCGCCCAGTGTCTTCATAAGATTGACTCAGTTTATCATGCCTCCTTACGGTTTATTACAAACTGTAGGGCCTTGACCCATTGTTGTGATCTGTACGCTCGAGTGGGATGGCCTTCGTTGTCCTCCAGGAGGTTTGCTCACTGGTGCATCTTTATTTATAAGGCCCTGCTTGGACAAATGCCCACCTACATTTGCGATCTGCTCACACGGAGAAGTACTGTTTCTTACAGCCTGCGTTCAAGCGATCTTTTATTGCTCAATGTTCCATTTGCCAGAACTGAACTGGGAAAGAGGGCTTTTACTTATGCTGCCCCTTTCACATGGAACATGATGCAAAAAGACTGGAAGATAGCAGATCTTATTTCATTAAATGCTTTTAAGTCCAGATTGAGAGAGCCAGAGAAAAATGTTTTTAAAATGTAATTGTTATTTATAATATGTATGTAACTTTGTAATTTCAACGTGTTGTCGCCTCTTGGCCAGGACTCCCTTGCAAAAGAGGTTTTTAATCTCAATGGGACTTTTCCTGGTTAAATAAAGGTTAATAATAATAAATGTCTATAATACTGAGATAATTACATGGCACTGTGTCATTCACGATTGTGAGGCATGAAATTTTTCTTTGCATTTAGAGATAATTACAAGAGCAGTGAACAAACGATAATGCATAACGAATAATGAGAAATCAAGTCACAACTGCTGCTGAATGTTAATCTGATCCAGGCGCTTAACTTCACCTACACATTCACTCATGCCTAATCTCCATGTTTGCAGAAGAGGAACAAGAGTAGGCAGCTGCATGGAGCTTTTATCGGCTCTTTGAAAGTGACTAAGCTTGTTACAGCAGGGCCAGGAAAGCACAGCTTGAATTGCTTCTAAATAAATAGATGTACAAACAATGCTGACATTGAACATACTGCTACGATTTTGGAGTAATTTTGGCCAGATTGCACCGACCAATATAAAACGAGTTTGGTTGTTTAGACCAAAATATTCTTTGCTAAAAGCAGTTGCATAACTGCAGATATATTTTTTCCATTCCTATTCATTATGTGTGTTTATATAAGTTATTATATAAGATTTCTATTTTTTAGCAATTAAATTCTCTTCATTCTTTTCAAGCTCAGGTATATTTCTGCATAAACTGAGAGAAAATCATGTTCCCACTGTGGGCAGGCAGCAGGGGCAACACATTTAGAAACCCCATTCACACCTGTGAGCAATTAAATCTGTGGGACGAACACTTCAGTGAAGAAACCACCGTGACAAAGTTGAGAGTTAAAACTGCAATTAAACGGCTCCTGTTGCTCCTTCGGTAAAAGCCAGATCTAAACCACATTTTTAATGATGCTCCCGAGTCCCGAGCACAACAGCAAAACACACTCAACCAAACATGCATGGTCACGCAGATGTAAGAGAGCAAATTACCGGCAAATC
The DNA here is from genome assembly GCF_057382095.1 of Aulonocara sp. 'chitande type north' Nkhata Bay. Lineage (NCBI taxonomy): Eukaryota > Metazoa > Chordata > Actinopteri > Cichliformes > Cichlidae > Aulonocara > Aulonocara sp. 'chitande type north' Nkhata Bay. The sequence goes on along the minus strand of NC_141353.1, from coordinate 23,736,353 downwards.
CCTTAATAACACTTAATAAGTCTCAGTTTATATTATCACCTACCGGGAATGTAATGGTTCTCCAAATCTACGGTTTGATTCAGTCGGTTTTGTTTTTGTTTGCTTGGGTTTCTTAAGTTGTTTTGCTTTAGGAGACAAACCCATCATGCAGTTCCATAATGAAGGGCATTGGGCATTAAAAAAATATAAAGCTAATAATACTTATATTTTGGCTAAGTATCATTCAGCTAACTTAGTCCTTAACTGGTATTCTTCACCCTATATTAGCACACATGCTATATACACACACCACAGAAAAGCTCATAATTTATAAACAAAAAATTAAAAAGTATGTTTATTGAAAAATTGTATCTCAAAGAAGGTATGTTAAGCGATGTAAGTGCAAATAACCATGTGGGCAGAGAATGTTTTCACTTTTCTGGCACATTTCACATAATGTAAGTTGCTTCCAGTAACTTCAGGACAGTTTTAATGTCCATGTTTAGTTTAAGACCAATTCACACTTATTCAAATCACTTGGATCCACTTCACAGTAGACGAACACACTGTCGTCATTCGACGTTACTAAAATATGAGTGGGTTCCATCTGCAGGGCAGGATGCCCCGTCAAATCAATAAATTGACGCAGCACATTATTACACAAAACATTTTGAACGCAAGCTTTCACACTATCAACAAGCTAATGTGAGTCATTGGGGTATGACGCACAATAACTTGCTGGTATAAAACACCGTTCCATATTAAAGTGATGGTTTCCAGCTTCCTTGGGAAGATAAAAAAAAAAAAAAGACAATTTTCACACCATCCTGTTTAGACCAACCTAACTATTTTTCTTGTGTCAGGCTGACAGTTTCTCCTCCCCCCTTTTTCCCCACAGCTACCCACTTGTCTCTCATTTCATCTTCGTCTCTCTGCATTTTTCTTTTCTTGTTTTGTTTTATCTACAAAAACTACAGTAACGTTTACATCTCGTGGATGATTTGGATCAACTGAGCCCATTAAGCTGAAGTTAGTCTTATAATGACTGATAGGTCAAGGCATTTAGACATTTTGTAATACAACTCTTCAGCTTTTGCACTAGTACCATTGTGCAACCAAATTTCAGTTTTCCTAATGCATTTATCAGCCTTCCATAATTTCTTACTTTACAAAGTGACTCAAAACTTGATATTTGCAATATTTATTGATTTCAATATGAAGTTTTCCATGAACAATGACTTACAATTTAAAAAGAAGACTACTAGACCTCGGGGGACACGAGTACCTAGGTTGGCTAACCATTTGACCTTGACCTTTGACCTTGATTATTTTTTTTTTCGAGAAATCATATTGAGTAATATGTCATATGAAAGAGGATGGAGAGAGCTGTGCAACACTTTTTTTTCTCCAGGGTCACAGTGACACCATAACAGGCTGACATCAGCATGTTGCAATCAAAACATCAAAGTTTTAGTATAACCCTTGCCCTTCAGGTGGAGTTGTGCTCTTGTTTACACTGCCAACAAGTTATTCATTGGGGTATTAGCTTGTTGGGATGCAACATGGTCCATATTAAATGGATGGCTTACAGGAGCTGACTTTTTTGCTTTCAAACCATCCAGTTTAAAAAAAACCAACTCTATTTTTCTTGCGTCGAGCTGACAGTTCCTCCTCCACCCCTTTTTTCCCCACATCTGCACCTGTTTCACCTCTGTCCCTTTGGTTTTTCTTTAAGCATCTCATGGGGAGCTGATGAAGCTTAAAGTGACAATGACACCGCCCTGTCTCATCCCTCAGAGTTCAACTTCTGTTCCTCTACCCAGGCCACAAAAACTCACTTTAATCTGACAATCGAGTTTGATGTTATTAATCTAAATCCATAATGCTTTCCACCTAATATAATTTTTTAATCTTCATTTGACTTGAAGCACAGATCACAATCAGTTATTTAAGTTCAAAATATAATTAACAAAGCATAAATATAGCTAGTGTGATGTACAGCATATTCATCTGATACAAAACGCAGTGATCGAGGTCAGCAATCAGCATATGACTCATACATAAATCCTGGCTGAGAATAGAAGCACTGAATACTTTCTGGAACAGTTAAAGCCTTGATATTTATGCAAACATGTGGCACAGCTTCATATCTATACATTATATACACGTCACTAACGAGCAACAGCAGGACCCCCCTACTCTGTATGCACCGTTCAGTGCTTGGCTACCAGATTTCATTCATTGTGCTCAAGGTTAATTGTTTTCTAGGGGAAACACAAATGACTTGTAAGTAGCATGTTCATGCAGCTGTTGGTACATGTTTGGGTTTGTGTGATGCACATTTCCGTGTGCACCAGTGTCAGAATGATTTAGCATCACAATTAACAAGCAATTGTGAATAAACAGACATGCATATGTTTACCCATCTCTTATGAATATATATAATATGTGGCAAAAAATAAATAGTAGATGCCCAGCTGTGTTTTCACGTGAATAAACAATCATCCATGTCAGCCACTCACATATCTGCACAAACAAGAAGAAAAAAAAAAAAGAAGCACAAGCGCAAATCAGGAGGGATTATGTCACTGTGAAACCAGTGATGAGAATTTCAAGGTTAAGGTCCAAATTATGAGGTGGCAGTTTGCCCACTCAGTGACCTAACAGCCTACCTGGCACATTAAATTATTTTTATGAAACATAAAATCTTAACTAGCAAACATCTGTCTATGCATTCTTGGTTCTTGTAGTCCCTGGAATTACTGAGCAGTGAATAATGAATGCGTATACTAGGCTTTTTATAGTAAGAATATTTATATTTTATTATTTTATTGTTTTAAAATGATACAAGAAAATGTAGAGTTTTGAGTTTGGGTAAGCTAAAAAAAAAAACTGATAAGATGTATATGAGGCATAACAGCAGATCTGAATTTTGCAGAACTCCTCTTTCCGTGAGTCTCCTTGGACAAACAGCTGCTACCTTTTCGCTCGATAAAGTCTTGTTCTGACCAATCGCAGTTGTGCATATGTAGTGCCCTTGATCTCAACTGAACAATATCCTTCCAGTAGACATCTGCATTGTTAATCTGACTATGGAGGTCACTTTACTGTGCAAAACCCTTTGAATCCGGAAAAAAGAAAAAACAACAAACGTATTTCTGATTGTACTCCTGACCAAGCACCAACTTTCATCTTGGACACTGTAGACAGCTGAAAACCGCTGTTTGGATGGCGAGTCATAGCTGAAGAGCAGGTTGTCATGACAATGATTGCTGCCATGGGAAACCCAGCTGAGTTTGACACAGACACAGAAGTTGTGCAAGATTTGCTTTTAGAAAACAGACATTTTACGCCTGTTTTTACACCTCTGCATGTTATATTTTTGCTTAAATCAAACTCAAGGAGCAAACTCAACAAAACCATCAGCTGTTGTTTTAACTGTCTTGCATATTTGTCTCATGAACAGAGACTTCAGTGAAGCACAGATAAGTCATTTTCTTTGCAGGGAGCAAAGGTGATTGAGTGACTGACGGATTGACGCAGGTTAGAGCGGCTGAATGTGTTTGCAAGTTGGGATCTAGGCGACCGTGTTTATAGGACGGCCTCCAAACACATAAATAGGAAGGTGATGGACAAACTGGGTTATGTAGTAAAACTAGCAGATAACAAGGAGGGCCTGATTACCACCATGATAGTGAAAATGATGTGGCAGAGAACAGCTGCAACATCCAGCCTTTAAATACCCAGAGCTTGATTAGTCAACTCGGAACAGCTGTGGAAAGGACAGCCCGAGCTGGAAGCCTCCACCAGAAGGTGGGCCTGCAAACGACTCCACCTGAGACTTAAAGAGGAAGATTAAAGGAGGAGAGAAAGAAGGAAAAAAGGGGGAACCAAACCCCATCCCTGCCTCATTTTGCCAGTTAGTGGAACAAAAGTTTTCACATTTGCAATGCTGCCTTGTGGTTCACTGTGAACAAGAACAAGATTATTTCTGTGATGGAAAAAGCAGAATTTGTTGAACTACAGAGCAAAAGGTAATAACTGAGTGTAAAACAGCTCTATATTCCATGTGTGTTGCTACACATCCACGTTGCATTTGTACTGCTGAAGGTTAATTGCAATCCAGGGAAGGCACAAGTGGTTTTGTAACAGCGATGTCTTGCAGGTTGCAATTTTGTGTGCGTGTGTTTTTGGGTGTATGAGTGTCACACTAAATCACCATCACAATTAATATCCAGTTGGAAGTAAACCTGACATCTAAGTGTATGTTCTTCTCCTGCAAGTAGACACGCACACAAAAACAAACCCACGGTTTTACCATCAGCAGTGCTGCCCGAAGCAATTATGAAGGTTATTATGGCCCAGTTGCGAGTGGCACGGTGGTGCTTGTGTTTGGAGGCTGACTCGACAGGTGAATTCTTTATTATTTTGACTGCTGGCTACTGGAGTCGAACAAATAAATACACAAGGCGCACACAGGCAAGCACGTACACTCACACATGCCCAGACTGCCGGGCCTGACCTGACAGCCGCCTACCCTGTGGTTCCCCGCCAGGTCAGACTCGTTAACTGTATTCCATAGCCATTTAGAGCCACTTAGTGCAGGAAACCGCTCCCTCACTTTCTCTCCATCTCGGGTGTACCGCACTCCGCCACTGACTCACTAACTCTCTTGCTCTCTCTAACACTCTTGTTTATGACAGGCTTTTCCCCTACCATGAGTTTCTCCCCCATTGACCAAGTTCTGGCCATTTAGCAAAGCCTATTAGGGCCCATTGTCTTTCGTGTGCAATGGCCAGTCAAACCATCTCAGCCTAATCAGAGCACAGGGAATTCATCTCAATCTTAAGTGGAGAGAAGTGTTTGTTTTTCTCTCAGACTGTCCAAGAGGCAAAAAACACACACCGCTCAGCTAAACAGCTCCACAGAGACAGTGATAGGACACTAAATTGTCAGCTTTCAGTCCATTATATTCAGACAATCATAAATATACAACTGTCACACTCCAACAGCCTGCAATCAATCACATTTAAGCTGTTAGAATATTATAAGCAATTGTTACAGAGTTGCTCAATGATATGCAGGTCACAGCGGGATGTGTTAGCATATGTGAGTGTAGCTGTCAAAATTAAGCCGTATTTTGTCACTGCTAACTGCCACATCTGTCACGCACACACTTAAATTGAATTGATCATGCCAATCAGTCAATCAGGCAGTCATTTAGAAGGATAAACTGCCGGGAAGCCAGCCCAAAAATAAATAAATAAATAAATCAGGTCAGTAAAGTGCCAAGTCGGCACACAAGACTGAGCAGTGCCACAAAACAAACCAATGCAAAAAGTGAATAATGAGTTAACAAAAATATAAAGAGAAACATGCGGAAATCAATTATGTTAATCAAGTAGACAGTGATTTCCTAAATTAGCCCTCCAGACATCCATTTAATCGATGACAATAATTGAGATCCGTAACTTCTTTACAGCTTCTACATATTCCAAATTCTACGCTGGCCTCGAAGGTTTGACAAATGGAGGAATTAAAACTTAAATATGGCCAAATGCTGAATAAAAGTGGAGATGACAAGCCCGTTTGTCTTGGGATTAATTACAGGATGCTCAATTACTTTTCATTAGTCATGTGATTTGGTTAAATGGCCTTGGGAGTGGAAACCTTTTTATTTAATTGTCTACAAAAACTAGAGAAACATTTAAATTTTGTGATCTGGACCAGCTGAATTCAAAAAGCTGAGATTATTTGTCTCATATTGGCTTGTACGTGTAGGTATTCAGAGATTTTGTGACATTGCGCCACAATAACCTTTCCAGTGGTGACACTGGTGCAGCCCGCATTCAGTTTTGCTACAGCATTTATTTATTAACCTTTCATGCGGTCTTACTTTACAAAGGCTGACGGTGACTAAAGACTTGATATTTGCTAGATAGATCGATAGATATTTCAACATTAAGTTTGGAGTGAGCATTAACTAACAAATTTGAAATACAGCATATGACAATATTTATTCAATAATAGCAAAATGGAGTATTTATGTTTCTAACTGCTGTAAGGTAGACTAGGCTAGTATTAAATGGACAGGCTGGGGGGTCTGCAATTACTAGAAACAGTTGGCACCTCTTTTGCTGTGAGTACTCTCTTAATTCTTTATGATTTAGGTTCAATGACATGCTGGAAATATTCCTTATAGATTTGAATCCATATTGATGTAATAGCATCACACAGTTGCTGCAGATTCTCCTCACCACATTCAAAGGTGCTCTGCTGAATGGAGATGAACAACACTCAGCTAGGTCGTAGTATTTAATCCAGGGGTCTCAAACTCCAGTCCTCCAGGGCCGGTGTCCTGAAACTTTTCCCGTGTGTCTCTGTTGCAATACAATTAGTAGGTCATTAGTGAGACTGTATAGAAGTTGAATGCATGCTGAGGTGGCAATTCAGCCATTGGATTCATGTTATAGCAGCTCATGAGTGAATGAACATGGTGCAATAAAAGTACTTTTAGAAGTACATTTTTCCACTTAAATTTACTGAAGTAGCGTTAGTGGTTGCCACTTCAGCATGCAGTCAAGTTCTACACGCTTGCTAATGACCTAATTTTATTCAGGTGTGTTGCAACAGGGACATGTGGAAAAGTCTCAGGACACTGTCCCTCGAGGACTGGAGTTCCCTGATTTAATTGATGCTCATTTGGTGCTAAGGGGCTTACCCAAAGAAATATCACCTGCACCATTACACCGACACCAGCAACCAGAACAAATCCATGCTTTCACACCAAATTCTGACCCTACCATCCTAATGCTCCGAGTTGTCAAACTAGGCAATGTTTTTTTCAATCTTCTCTTCTTCAATTTTCATGAGCTCGTAAACTGTAGCTTTAGTTTCCTGTTCTTGGCTGTGTGGAGTGACATTGAGTGTAGTCTTCTGCTCCCATCTGCATCAAGGTTTGAAGTGTTGCTCCGAGATGCAATCATGCCTTGTTCAGTGTCACTCAAATCACCTTTCTTCCCGAATCTAATGCTTGATTTGAACTTCAGCAGGTCATCTTGACCCAGTCTATTTCTGCTAACAAGCAGTCGGACAGCAGCCAAAAACTGTATATTTTCCAGTAATTGGTAGCCTTTCTGTCAGACGTTAAGGTGCACAAGGGAACAGCAACAGGGGATGCAAAATTTGTAACAAATGCAAGCAACAGCTTCTGTTATGGGGCTATGAGAAATTTACTAAAATAATTCATACTAAAGTAGACAAAACAAAAACAGAGTAGTCCTCCACTGAAATTCATGCAGTTTTGCTGTTACAGCACAACAGTCATAAAGAAACAAACCACATCCAAGATCGTATAGTCTGATACAGCAAGAAAGTCAGGAAACTGTAATGCAGAATAAAGACAATTGATTATATTTGATCACAAGACAATAAAATTCCTATGAATGAAAAAATAAAATAATGGTCAAATTTAAGTCATTTTTTTTACTTGTTTACACTTGCAACCAATCAGTTTCTTCTCCTATAATAATCTTATTTGTACAGTTTCATCAAACCATGGAGCTAGAAATGCATGACGAATATGTTAAAGGGACATGCTGAATTCTCCTTCTAACCTATTATTTAATAAGCCCCAGAGCAATTAATTATTTTTTCTTGCTGTTATCATCACATCACAGGCCCTGTGCTGTCTTTATTGTGTTCATCATTGTTTATGGGCAGTGACAGGAAATGTCACATCTGTCACCTATCATGAGGCGCTGATAAAATTTGTGTGAATTATTCTCTCCCACTGAAGCTGTACCTCTCTAAAATAAGTTCAGGTGTGCTAAAGAATGGCACATAATCATGCAGTATTCACTCCATTTTTTTTTTCTTATCATCATAGCCTCTCCAATCACAAACAGTTCCTCCCTTATTAATGCAACAGTCATAACTGAGCTTCATTCATTTTGAACAAATCACAGCATTCTCAAGAATTTTCTAAACTTCCCAAATGTTACCGGCATCAGACCTACGGGAATCTGGACCGGCAGCAAGTGGCACACAGGCTAGAGAGCAAACAAACTGGATTAACAGAGAAAACACCGAAGTAAGCGTCTTGCTCAGGCCGCAGTTCATTTATTTCTGCAACATATACACAATACAAATCACACTAAACCATGGATTCTTCCCATAAAATAACATATTTCATAAACAAAAATAAAGTTACAAAAGGTATCCTCTCAAAAGCAAAATAAATACAAACTAATTCAAAATAACTTTACATCCAACTTAATCGAAACACTTACGGCTAAAGCATAACAACATACCAAAATAACCCACCTTCACACAACCTTTCCCCACATTCGCGCCATATACTTTTGAACATGGCGTCCCCCGAACGCAGCACAACATAGCGGCAGACGACTGCAAATGTTGTTTCATCAACTTACAACTTTCCCCTTAACACATGTACTCAGTACTGCTTGGCTAACACTAAAACAAACACTACAACACATTTTCTGAAGTCGCAGGTTGCCACTGTCATAGCATATACTTATAGTGCTACGTAACATAATAGCATTATGCCGATGATACACTAATGCTCTTTACAACAAAATACCACAATCATCTCAAAATATGGCCGAACAGTTGTTACTCAACTTACATGACATTCAGAACCAGTTCGGTAACATAAAAGTTTGTTTGTCAGTACTTGTGTTTTAATAGAGAGGACACCGAAGTTAGCGTCTTGCTCAGGACGGAGCTCACTTATTCCTGAGCTGCGCATGCGCAGAGCCTATAGCGAGTCTCTGGTAGTTCCACAGCAGTGCAAGAGCACCATCTACTGGCATAATGAGATATAACCTTGGTCTGGCAACGCATAACAATGTCAAAATAAGTCACAATAATAAACCAAAAAATAAGGGGGTATTTGGTTTCCTTACAAAACTAAACATGTAGCCTTTTCCAACCTGCTACACAAACATAAATCCCCCCACAAAAACAGCATTGCTGATTAGGTTCACCTACAAAGTCAGGCAGTCTATAATAGTTAAATTACAAGCATCAATTAGTATGTCAATCTACCCATCCATTACTATTCAATTCATCCAAATCATTGAAATTTAATCTTTTATTAGGTGAATATTAAAATGCAGCAGGTTCACATTTGGCATTCAGTTTCTGACAGAGCACTGTGACACAGCAACTGAGATAAACTGAGGAACATATATAAATCCATGACTAAAAGCACAGTATATTGTCAGAGCCAAACAGCCTCCAATGATAGTGTGGTATAGTGAACAGAGATATGCAGCAGGAGGCCTGCACCGGGATGACTATGTATAAATTAAACCCAATTTCAAACCCAAACTATTCCCCGTTCCCAATCTCATTTTAACCCAATTTTAGTGCAGGGTTGCATGTTGAACCACAACTGAGGAGGTCATAATGCATGATTACCTGTCGAAACAATCTGGTTCTAGTGCCAGTGTCCGATATGTTGTCCAAAAACAAATGCTGAATACATTTAGAGTTTGAACTATAAACAGTTTCCTAACTTTCAAAAGAAATGGCAGTCTATTCCTAATGCCTCACAGTCAGCAACAGCAGAGCGTAACCTTTTTACTTGCGCTTTTATACCTTAAATGTCTTGGTAAAATCTGTTTTGGTGATTTATATTTACAAAATAATAACCATATAACCCTCCATATTTTTTAATTTGTTCATCAAGGCTGTGGAAATCAATCTTTCTCAATCAAAGAAAGAAACTCCACCCTTGTGAAAGCATTGAAGTAAAAATTTTGGTCAAATCTCTCTTAGCTCGATTCATCTGTATAGTGTAAATAGAGACATTGTGCTGCGGAAACATTAAGTAATGTGTAGTGTTCAATGCTGGCAAGCAGACATGTACAAACCGAGCGTCAGAATAGGGGAAGAAAAGTGATTTAAGTGATTTTGAACATGGCGTGTGGTTGTTTGTGCTAGACGGCCCAGTCTGAGTATTTTAGAAAAGGCTGAACTGCCAAAGGAAACTTCAAATAACTATTCTTTACAATCAAGGTATGCAAAAGAGCATCTATGAATGCACAGCATTCATTTCATATCGTATTGTGGATGTGCCATATTTTCAATGTACGACTAATAAAATGGCCACTTACTAAAGAGAGCTGATTTTTCCAGAGACTTCCTATGAAGAAATGATCACGTGTGTCACGTGATTAACCTAAAGCCTGTGTGAATCCTCAGATACATTGTCAAACAGGAAACCATCCATTAAAAATAAGCGCAACAACCATAGAGCTAACATTATTTTTTACAAGTGTTTAGCTGTCAGTTCAGTTTTAAAACTATGAAAGCATCATAACACAGTTGTCAAACCATCGCTAAAACAAAAGTTAGCTAAGCCGCTACAAGGACTTAATTGGCCAGGCTCGCATCAGACACCCTGACATGTTGTAGCAGGAAAAGCAGCGGTGTAATTAATAGGGCCTCGGCGGCTGTACTTCTACACTGGCACACACAGAATAATAAACATCATTGTGGTTATTAATTACATCTGCTCTTTTCCTGCTGTAAGTCAACATGCCTGAAGTGAGAAAGACAATTTGCTGGCATTATAAATATACATGTCACAAAATACATTAATTAGAAGGCAGCTTGTGAACCTGTTAGCACAAGAGGCAACTAACGCCAAGCAGTAGGCAGTGATGGGATGATTACTGTCGTCTCAACCAATAATAAATCCTTCTTTGGAAAGAGATCCTGCCCAGAAACATAAAGAAAACGCTGAATCACTGACAACTAATAAGATATTCACCCCTACTTTACCTAGCTAATTAAGTGGAAGGCAACAAACTATGAGAGGAAAAGTCTGGACAGAGTGCTGACAGGGTCGGAAGTTCATTTTACTCTAACGTTTGATAGCCTTTTTTTTTTCAGTGGCTGGCCAATGGATGGAGCAAACAATCCAAGGGCTACTTTTTTAAACCTCTGTATTTATATGCTCATTTTTATTATTTATTTAATGGTGGTAAACAACATGGTTTCAAGCAGTTTGTATGAACACTGTAAGTTCAGCGTAGGCATGGGTGTAAAATGATCACTGCTGGCATCAAATAATTAGTGAACTCAATACACAATAATTGCGTTTTTCATTCATGTAATAAATCATATTGTGGTTTGATGGGCTTTGTTGGATATCCCAGAAAACATGGCTGAAACCCCAATATCATCTCCCAGGGTGCAACTGCTGAAACATATCTGAGCGATGTTGACATCGTTTTGCAATGAGGTCTAGTCAGACAATGTTTTACATTTACATTTAAATTAAGCCATTTGCAGTTATGTACACAGGATTTCTGTCTCATTTGTTCCCTATTGTCTGCTGTCCCCAACATCAGCATAATGTAGCTTACACCCAGGGACCAGGACTGAACTGGTAATCAGGTATACTGGGTAGCTTTATTTTTATTTATTTTTTTGAGCAATTATGGTGGGCTGCCTGGATCAACAATGCCATGGCTGATTTCTTTGTCCAGCCCTGCCAGGGACACAACTAAAATGTTAATATTGATGTAAAGTCAAGTATCTCAGTAGGCTCAAAAGCCTGAGATCACAAATATTTTGTTTATTTCATTTTTATTTGATTTGATTTTTTATAAAATCACCAAGTACCTCGAACCAGTAGCAACGTTGTTTAACTGTCATAGATAAGGCAGGTAGACTCAAGATGCAGACTCAGGGGATCAACTTCAGTGTGTTTACTTACACTGAATGTGCAACAATGAATGCAAATGACGGAATTGTGAGTCAGCAGATCATTGGGCTCCAGATCAGGCAGTTCCACAGAAAAATATTCTCTCCCCCTCTCAATAACTTTTGCGGGGTCACCTTCATCAGATGCACAGATGAGAACAAATGGGTAAGAAAGGAGTATAAGCAAACACTATGAAGAGTGGGGCGGCAACAACACTGACTGTTTCCTGCTTAACGATGCAGCATAAATTGAATGTGATCCCTCTCCTTAGGTAGCAGCCAGCTGAGTTAATTGTCAGAGGTGTGCTGGACTGAAGGGCAGGAGGCAAAAGGACCCGCCCCTGCTACAGAAAGTGTGGTTAATCCAAACACACACACATACACACCTTAATACACAGACAGAGGAGAGGAGAGCGAGACTGATAGAAAGATTGAGCCAACACAGGAGGGCTGGAGGACCGTGGCATTAACTTTCCATCCAGCTATTCTCTTCCGCTTCTCCTTGTCATGGTCACAGGGGGGCTGGAGCCTGTCCCAGCTGTCTTAGGGCGAGAGGCAAACACCCTGGACAGGTCGCCAGTCTAACACATAGAGACAGACAACCATTTGCACTATGGGCAATTTAGAGTTACCACTTAACCTAACCTCACTAACTGCATATCTTTGGACTATGGGAGGAAGCAGGTGTATCTGGAGAGAACCCAAGCAGACACAGGAAGAACATGTAAACTCCACACAAAAAGACCCCAGCCTATTGGTGGAATTGAATTGCTGTGAGGCAACAGTGCTAACCACCATGCCACCGTGCTGCCCTGGCTTTAACTTTAATTTTGGAATTGTTTTTCAACAATAGATGTTGACAAAAATCCTTAACTGAACGTTTTCAGTCTCTAAAAGTTCACTGCAGTCCTATTTTAGAGCTTTACCAAGAAAGATTGTCACTAGCAGTAACTACACTGCTGTATAACCAGAATACAACCAGTTGGAGACCAGTTGCATGGAGTCCCCTACTGCAAAGAGACACATCACAGACCAGTTGCATTCATCAAGACAGGCGAGCTCAGAGTGATTGCAATGTTCTGACAATCTCTCTGCAATTATAAATAAAATGCCAATTATTTGCAAGCATTGCCCCCTCTCTCTGAGAGTGATGGATAGTCGTGTGCCACATCTACTTGCAATCAATCTCCAACAGCAAAATTAATCAGTGCAATCATTTCGCATTATTCAAGTATGACTGAGCCCTAAAGCAATCAAATTGGAATTTGAGCATTAGGAGCTTTAAATCTTAATCATCAATACCTTAGACATATAATGTCATATAATCCCTACCTAATCATACATACATACATTATATATTAAGTGGCCAGTAATAAATACCAACAATTCAACTTTTACAAGAAGTTATAATTTGGCTTCACAGAAATTGGGTTAGTCACTATTAAAGCTGGGTTAGTATGAGAACAATTAAATGCTACAGTAGATATGGATATCAACATTAGTATAATGATAATAGTCATATAACTGCTAAATAAATGTGCACTACTACGTAATTAATGATACTTAGAGTAATTAGGTGAGCACTGTTGCAAGTACAACTCAAGTAAAATTGTGGCAGTGGCTGCATTGTTGCACTGCCAGCAACACTTTTATTAGCAGCCACTACACTGATCCAAGTACTTGTGGGTCTCTTTTCATTTCTCATCTTTATAATTTTGTGTTTTTATTGTTGCACAAAAAATGAAAGGTCTAAATAGGATTGTACATCTCTATTTTTAACATCTTTAACAACTTCTGAAGCCAGACAAGTGTGTCCAATTATTTGATTTAAAATGTATTTGAAGGCCAAGAAAGTTTAATAAATAAATCAGATAAATTATGTAATTAATGAAATAGCTCAAAGAAGCTCTTACATTATACAAAAAGCTTATAAGAAATTTTTACTTTGGCGTTTTATTTGAATCAAATTGAATAAAACCCACAGTTAGTAGACAAAATGGTTTAGCGAAATGAATGGTGGAAGACATTTGGCAGCTTACCTCGCTTTGCAGAGCATTAGATAATTGTAAGAGTTTTTCTTCCAAGTGCTTCATGTGGAAACTTTGCTTTCTCCCATATCAACTGATTTATTTAAGCATCCTAGATAGAGATAAATACCACTGGTACCACTGTTGTCTTTGCTGCACCCATAGAAAAACAGGTGAAACGATGCCTTTTTTGGAACAGTGAAGAAAAATCCTCTCTTCACAGAGTTACTGTTCAATCATGTAAGGGGTGAAGAGCCCGTGTGCTTTTCTATTGATTGCCTATTTTCTATACTTTTTTCCACCACTTATTGGCTTCATAGGGAAAGCACATACATTCAGTTTGAAAATGGTGCCCCCTGCAACTTAGGAGAGTTTATTTATAACCACACTAGATTCATTCCCTTAAGCATATTCACAGGGTGGAAACATAGCTTGATCCCTAGACCTGCTGCTAAACAATTGACTTCCCACTCTGTAAGGATGTGTAAATACCCACAAGGAAATGAAAAGACATAAATTTCCTGTTTACTAAAATAGTAAATGTTTGAACCGATTTCTAATTTTTCTCATATGTTCATATTATTTACTTACAAATGTGATGAGTAAATCGTAGCATTTAGGAAACAAACTGGCTTTTGCCTTTTCTTTTCTATTCATTATACCTTGGTAAGTAGCTGGTTGGTGTTTTTTAGATAAACCTGTCACTTCCATGCAAACTACAGGTGACTGCAGACATTTTCTAGTGACCAGAGTAACCACAAGGAGGTTTTTGCCCACTGGTTAGGGAATACACATTTTTCCCTAGCAACAAGTGGGTCAATGGGAGAAAATGGGGGTCACTGACCATTCTGTAGCCCTGTGAGATTGGGACTAACAATCATTTTCCTTGGAGGTGCCATCGACTTACAGCAACCACCTGTAACCAGATGGGGAATATTAATTTTTCCTTCGCGATTGGTGGTTGCCAGATATCACAGACCAGTCTCTTAGCTCGGGGGCCTTATTCGATTAATCCTGAATTGTCAGCATGACAAAAACTGTTCTGTGTACATTTACACTGTGTGAATGGCCGATTTCTGTGTGTGTGTGAGTTCATGCATGTATTTGTGTGTTTCATTTAGTGTAGAACTATATTTATGCACTGTCAATTAGCATATCTTTCATTTGCAAAGTACTGTACTCCTGAGGCACCAAGCTCCCCAATATTTCACACATGGGACTATATCACAATGATTTAGGAAAAAGGTTCAGTTTTAGAAAACACAAAACTGCAGAGGGGGAGTGTGTGATGCAACAGAAACGTGAACGGCGATGACGCAGGTGGGATGCGGAAGCATTAACTGTGTCAGTGAAGCTATAATTAATCTATTTTAGTGTTGCTTTAAAATCTCTCATTATGAAGATGAAAACAAATGCACAGCAGCAACCCTAAAGCCCGAGGATTTTATTTATGGAGACTAAATCCACCATGTTATACAAGACTTAGGAACCCTTTCAAAAAGGAAATAAATGGAAATCCCATGCAATATTATCAGCATGCACACCCCAGAAAGCTGAATTAACTGGCATCATCTAAAAGTTTTTTCCGGTGCTTTTGGATTGTCACCTTTCATAGTCAAACACATGCAGAGGGGCTCTCAGTAGGTAAACCACAAAGTGATAATCTGTCTTATTTCATTTCAATACTGTAGGTCTAAAGACTTCATGATATTGAAATTATATACTGTAGATGTGAATTCCAGTCAGAAAAAAGCTTAAATGTATATCCAACATGTTTGTTTTTCTTCTTTTTGTTTTAAGGATGCAGGTCCATTTTTCAGTAGAGCACCTGCTCTCAGACTTGACTGGTCAGCCTCAGAGTGTCATGCATGTATGTCAGACATGCAGGAAGGAGCACAATAGCCCCTCGGGGACAGTCTTGTTTTCTATCCTGTTTCCCTCCACACCTTAGACTTCAGACAGTTTATGGCTGACTGCTATCATGGGCTGTATCAGCGGGGACCCGGCTTTGTCGAGTGATGTCGGCTGAACCACCTACAGCTCAGCATCTCTGAGAAAAAAGAAAAAAAAAGCTGGAGTGGAGTTTAGGAGAAAGGAGACCCCCTTGTCACCTGACTTCATGAAAGGAACGGATGCAGAGGTGCTTGAGGACTTAGATACCTGGGAGACCAATGCCTCTCATCTCTTTTAAGCCTCTCTGGATGAACACAGGAGTAACTTTGGCGTCAGACTGTTACCATTAAAGGGCAACACTGAACACTACAGGAGATCCTTCCTCCCAGTGGTCATCAGTCTGCACAGCTCCACTCTCACTGCTGGACTCTGACAAGGATTATTATCTTGCACAGCAATTGCGTGCTTCAAACTCAGTCCAGTGCTGTTAACACTTTCATCTCTCAGATTTATTTATTTTATTTTTTGGCGGGGGAGGGTATCAAATCTACTTGCTGTGTAGTGCATCTATTGTCATAAAGCAGCTCAT
Organism: Aulonocara sp. 'chitande type north' Nkhata Bay; assembly: GCF_057382095.1. Taxonomy (NCBI): domain Eukaryota; kingdom Metazoa; phylum Chordata; class Actinopteri; order Cichliformes; family Cichlidae; genus Aulonocara; species Aulonocara sp. 'chitande type north' Nkhata Bay. The sequence continues at coordinate 23,720,123 of NC_141353.1, read as the reverse complement.
AACTTAATGATCCTGCTTTTAATTGTTAATACTTCACAGCGTGGCTCACGCTTGTTAAGTGTATAAGGAACATATGTAAACGACGAGGAAGGGAAATGCTGGCGAATGATGGTTGCAAGGAGGGAGGGGCTTCTATCATGGCTTCCTCATGGACTGCTATGCAAAAAGAGAAAGAAATGGTGTGCAGAATTTACCACACACATTTATGTTGACAGAAAGTGCTTGTTGCATGGTTTCTGCATGCTGCAGCTAAATTATTAATACATTTGTAACATTGCAACGTGAGTTTTTGCTCACTGTCTGTGATTTATATCTGACTATAGTAATCTGTACATTGCACTGTCGCTCACACAATCCTCTTCCAGGTTCAATAATACTAAAATCCCTTTTTTCATGTAAAAGAAGGGATTGTAAGAGATTGTAGGGCAGATTGGGGGGCCTCAGACTGAACTACACAGCACACTTGGATTGCACGTCATGTTGTTTTTGATTGATTGACACACAATTTTACACTATTTTTCCAAAAGTATTTGCTCGTCTGCCTTCGCATGCATATGAACTTGACGTACATCCCATTCTTAATCCATAGAGTTTAATATGATGTCATCCCACCCTTTCAGCTATAACAGTTACAACTCTTCTGAGAAGGCTTTCCACAAGGTTTAGGAGCATGTTTATGGGAATTTCTGACCATTCTTCCAGAAGCACATTTGTGGTCAGACAATGATGATGGATGAGAAGGCAAAGAACGCAGTCTCAGCTCTAATTCATCCCAAAGGTGTTCTATCGAGTTGAGTCCTGACCTCAACTTCAGCGAGTTGAGGGTGAGGCCAGTCAGGATTTTCCACACTAAACCTGCTCATCCATGTCTTTATGGACCTTGTCATCCCCAAACTGTTTCCACAAAGTCGGGAGCATGAAATTGTTCAAAATGTCTTGGTACAGAAGAAGCTGAAGCATTAAGTTCATTGTACTGGAACTAAGAGGCCAAACCCAATCTCTAAAAAAAACAACCTCAGAAGGCTCTGGTTTAAATTCTTCCACAAATAATGGCATAGTTTTTGTAGGACAGCAGTTCAATGGCAAAATGACAAAGCAACCTTGGTTTTAGATAGGAATATAACCGGAGTACAACCAGTTGGCAACCAGTTGAATCAAGTTTCCTATTACAAAGAGAGATGTTGCAGATGATTTGTGCTCAGAATAACTGTAAAATGTTGGCTGTATGCTTTTATAAATTAGATTGCAATTATTTGAAAACCTTCGCCACTCTCACTGAGATTAATTGCGGTCAGTCTGAGTTGGATTGTGATCATTTTGAGACAGGCCTTCTTCCACCAGGAAGCCTGTGTAATCAACTTCTGATCAAAAGTGGTTTCACAGAGGTTGAGCATGCACAACGTTCAGCCTATGGGCACCCAGTCGATCACTGCAACTACTTGCAATTTGTCTCCAACAGCAAAAAAATTGAAAGCAATCACTTTCAAACCATTTTTTTCCTAGTTGCAAGGAGGCTGTTGTCCTGTTTTTAGTCTAGTATATCTGAGCAAGAAAAGCAACCAAATTAGAATTTAAGTATCAGGAAGTTTACATCTTTGCCATCAGTGTCCTAGGCAAACGAACCTTATCATATATACCAAAAGGCCAAGTCATAATTTAAGTCATAATTTCCCTTTGATAGAAATGAGGCTAGCCATTATTAAAGCCTGGCTTGTATAAGAACAATTTTAAAAAGTCGCTATGGATATTAACATTAGTATAATGATCTGTATAATTGATCAATAACTGTCCACAACTATAATGCTGATGATAGTTAGCTTAATTAGTAGAGCACTGTTGCAAGTACATCTCAAGTGAAATTATGGCTTCATTGTTTCTCTGCCAGCTTACAGCTTCATGAGGGTGCAGCAGTAAAGACGTTTCTGTCACCTGTTTTCTTTTTTTTAATCATACGCGTAATGTTTCAAGGACAGTTGCTTCTTAAGCCTCATTAATTTTGGACTGTCAGCCACAGGGCAATTGTTTTCCCTGCTGAACAGGTCTATTCTGTGACAAGGCAACTTAATATTAAGAGAGTGGAGAGAGTGTTCACTTATTCACAAGGTTTAGAGTAAAACTAGGAGACACGCACACACATTCACACATCAGACGAAGGTGAATGAAGCAGCGCGGCCCATCCACTCTCACAGCAGTAACAGTTTCGGTCCTCCACAACACATATCCATCCACAAGAGCAGTTTGCTCGTGCGTCACACATTTGTCCTTTTTGCATTATTCATTGAAATGTGCTCATCTGTTTTAATATTCTAAGATCTTCCCATAGCTTTTTATTCTCTCCCTGCGTCACTTTAATGACAGCGCCGGTGCTGGAATTGAATGATTTCAAACAAACAAACATTATTATCGCAGCCCAGGCCATTCATTCATTTCTTATTCATATTTATCTGTTTTCAATTGTTCTAGCTAGTAATTGGAAAAAAAATTGCTGTGATGGCAAACACTTTTGAATACAATAACAAATGCGCTCCCATCAGTGGATAAACAGCAACTTGCCAGTCAAATACTGACTGAAAGCCTGTAAATGCTATTAAATTCCAATTCAGACAATACAAAAACATGAATGTTCCATCTAAAAAGCCTGTTACACAGCTATTGCTTGTGATTTCATTTGCAAATTAGAATGAAATGTGGATTTTTTTTTTAAACTCTGTTATGATCTAAATTTTCATTAACTGGCAGCAAAGCATTACATCAACGCAAATACTCCCTGGTACCACAGCATCTCTGCAGCCACCTCCCTGGGGCCGTGGACACCAAGGGAGGGAGTCGTTTAAATCATGGTCTATTTAAAACATAGGCACATAGGAGGCAGGCTGGAGCTCGCTCGCTGGATAGTTGACAAATATTTTCTAAATCTTAAGCAATGACAACAGTGAGCTTGGGGAGGAAGGCAGAAGGAATGAAAGAGAATAAAAATGAGATGAGAACAAAATAGGGAGCCGCCAACCAGCCAAACATGGGAAATGTGCCCATAATTAAGAAATCTAATTTATTTTATCACAGCAAAATGTAATGTTGGAGGTCTGCAGTGTAATAATTCGCTTTAGGGTCTTATATTCCTCACACTCGACATTATCTCATTATTGTGATCTACAATTTGTGTCTTAAACGACATCTTGTCTGGAAAAAGTCTTATTTGAGTGTTTTGAAGAAAAAAAAACCACCACAAGAAATGAACAGAACAGTTTGAACATAAAAAAAATCCAGTTGCTGAAGTCAATGAATATATAGATTTTACACATGAAATACCTTCTCACTTCAACCTGACAACATCAGCAAAAGCACATCTGTTTATTCGGTTCTCGGGTCAAAACCACCACACGCAACTCCCACCTCCCCCACCCTCTGTACAAGCTGGATTTCTATGCATGGACGGGCTGCAGATGTGTCCAACCAACAAGCCAGTAGCAAGTGAGTAAATTCTCAAACAAGTGTGCAAAGGACAAACGCGGTTCCACTGACACGTTCAGTCAGCGTTGTTGAATAACGGATTCTGGCTCGTGAAACTGAATTGGTCATGTTTTTTTAATGTCAGCGTGAACTTTGACCTTGCATGTGCTTTCCTAAAACACAACAAAACATCCTTCCCAATCAGAACAGAAACAGGCTCTATAATTATCATTGCAACAACAGATAAATGTGTCACCCAAATATTCACTGACTCGTGAATAATAAGGACATGATTTTAATTAACATTTCTGCAAAGCTATAAAGAGTTCACAGTCAAATTATCAGCTACATGTTAGCCCACCATGTATTTCATTTGTTTTCCTCACGCTGTCTTCTTTTGCTGTAACTACAGCGCAATGCACTCAGTTATATAAAGGCAATAAATGCACTTGGTTAACAGTGGCTAGGAGCACAAACACATGGCTGTTTATGCATGCATTTTCTTTACAATGCTTAAAATACTAATATCATAATAAATACAATAGCCACTGTTTGGTCGTCCTTCCACTCTTAGCTGCCGACATCTCCTCCATTTAAAATTCACATCGTCGCTTCATTTGTCAAAGATGAATCTCAAACTCTACCGAGTTACATACAACCAGCTTTTCTTTTGCTGAATACGTTCATGCTTCAAGGTCAATTTTGAGCATTAAAAGGATGGTATAAAATGCTTCAGAGAAAAGGGGAAGAAAATACTCATAAAGCCTTTTTGTTAAATATGGCTATGAGATTTATACATTGGGTGATTGATACGATGTTAGGGAAATAAAGGATCCTCTATAACTGACAGAAAGCTGTATAAGAAAGTGTGCTTAAGGAAGAGTACAGGAAGACGCCAATGTAGACAAGCTTTTTGCTCAAGCTAAGATGGAAGCAAAACAAAAGGTTCATTGGAGAATATATCTTGAAACTGTTATTTTCCCACAATCCTACTGGGGTTAGCGTGAGGACAAATCCAGCAGAAGGCCATATTGAGTTAATGGGCAGAGAAGTCCCTTATCTGTTCAAGTGGGCCAGAAACATTGGATGGATGAATTAAAGCTCAAGCAAAATGGATTTGAAAGTTTAAAAAAAAAAACACTTAAGAGATGTACTGGGACGCTGTTTTGATGCGGAGCGTAGATGAATGTCCACAGACAAAGTCTTAATTTGTCCTGATGCACTGTGATGAACTCTATTTTCAGCATGCACTGCTTACTTCGCTACAGCCTTTTACCATCAAACACAACCCCATCAAGAGCATCTGTTGTTTACTGCAGCGAGGAACATGAGAGACACGTGTTCCTCGCCGCGTTCCATTTTTGATGTGGCCATTACTCTTGGTGCCAAAATATAAGAAACGCTGTGGTACATTTTCACTCCACCTGTGCTGATGCCTCAGTTCTTATCATGTTTGTCACACATGAAAGGCATGCCCGCTCATGCTTCCTCCACTGTTTGTAAATGGGTGCGCTGTGAGTGAAATGAACAAATACATATCTGTGTGGCAGGGATAATAAAGCAATGTCAACGGCCCGATGAGTGGACAGGATAAAAGCATTCAGATGACTGTTGTCTTTGTAAATTTTTACTTTTGCGCTGAGCAGAACTGATAGAATTAATAGATAAGAATTATGGTG